>NC_073238.2:0-5000 GCF_029281585.2 Gorilla gorilla gorilla
ACTCTAACTTACTAACCTCTTAACTTAACTTTAACTTTAACTTAACTTTAACTTTAACTAACTTTAACTGTAACTTTAACGTGAACTTAACTTTAACTTTAACTTGTAACTTGTAACGTGAACTGTAACTTTAACTGTAACTTGTAACTTTAACTTGTAACTTTAACTTTAACTTAACTTGAACTTTAACTTTAACTTAACTTTAACTGTAACTCTAACTACTTACTTTAACTTAACTTTAACGTTAACTTAACTTTAACTTGAACTTGAACTTTAACTTTAACTTAACTTTAACTTTAACTTTAACTTGTAACTTTAACTTTAACTTTAACTGTAACGTGAACTTGTAACTTTAACTTTAACTTTAACTTTAACTTTAACTGTAACTTTAACTTTAACGTTACTTAACTTTAACTTTAACTTGAACGGGAACTTTAACTTTAACTGTTAACTTGTAACTTGAACTTGAACTTTAACTTTAACGTTAACGTTAACTTTAACTGTAACTTTAACTTTAACTTTAACTGTGAACTTTAACTTAACTTAACTTTAACTTGAACTTTAACTTTAACTTTAACTTTAACTTTAACTTTAACTTTAACTTTAACTTTAACTGTTAACTTAACTTTAACTTTAACTTTAACTTGAACTTTAACTGTAACTGTAACTTTAACTTTAACTTGTAACTTGTAACTTAACTTTAACTGTAACTTTTAACTTTAACTTTAACGTGAACTTTAACTTTAACTGTTAACTGTAACTTTAACTTTAACTTTAACTTTAACTTTAACTTTAACTTGAACTTTAACTGTAACTTTAACTGTAACTTTAACGTTAACTTTAACGTTAACTGTTAACTTCGAACTGTAACTTGTAACTTTAACTTTAACTTTAACTGTAACTTTAACTTAACTGTAACTTTAACTGTAACTTAACTTGAACTTACTTAACTTGTAACTGTAACTTTAACTAACTTGAACTTTAACTTGAACTGTAACTTTAACTTTAACTAACTGTAACTTTAACTTGAACTTTAACTGTAACTTAACTTTAACGTTAACTTACTGTAACGTTAACTGTTTAACTTTAACTTTAACTTTACTAACGTTAACTTACTAACTAACTACTTACTTACACCTTAACTTGAACTTTAACTTAACTGTAACTTGAACTGTTAACTTAACTTGTAACTTTAACTGGAACTTAACTTAACTTTAACGTTAACTTTTAACTGTAACTTAACTTTAACTTTAACTGTAACTTGAACTGATAACTTTGACTGTACCTCACCCCCCCCCCCTGCGGCGGCGTCCCCGCTCGCACCCCACCCCACCCCCACCCCCACCCTACCCCCACCCCCACCCCAACCCTAACCCTCACCCTAACCCTAACCCTAACCCTAACCCTAACCCTAACCCTAACCCTAACCCTAACCCTAACCCTAACCCTAACCCTAACCCTAACCCTAACCCTAACCCTAACCCTAACCCTAACCCTAACCCTAACCCTAACCCTAACCCTAACCCTAACCCTAACCCTAACCCTAACCCTAACCCTAACCCTAACCCTAACCCTAACCCTAACCCTAACCCTAACCCTAACCCTAACCCTAACCCTAACCCTAACCCTAACCCTAACCCTAACCCTAACCCTAACCCTAACCCTAACCCTAACCCTAACCCTAACCCTAACCCTAACCCTAACCCTAACCCTAACCCTAACCCTAACCCTAACCCTAACCCTAACCCTAACCCTAACCCTAACCCTAACCCTAACCCTAACCCTAACCCTAACCCTAACCCTAACCCTAACCCTAACCCTAACCCTAACCCTAACCCTAACCCTAACCCTAACCCTAACCCTAACCCTAACCCTAACCCTAACCCTAACCCTAACCCTAACCCTAACCCTAACCCTAACCCTAACCCTAACCCTAACCCTAACCCTAACCCTAACCCTAACCCTAACCCTAACCCTAACCCTAACCCTAACCCTAACCCTAACCCTAACCCTAACCCTAACCCTAACCCTAACCCTAACCCTAACCCTAACCCTAACCCTAACCCTAACCCTAACCCTAACCCTAACCCTAACCCTAACCCTAACCCTAACCTAACCTAACCCTAACCCTAACCCTAACCCTAACCCTAACCCTAACCCTAACCCTAACCCTAACCCTAACCCTAACCCTAACCCTAACCCTAACCCTAACCCTAACCCTAACCCTAACCCTAACCCTAACCCTAACCCTAACCCTAACCCTAACCCTAACCCTAACCCTAACCCTAACCCTAACCCTAACCCTAACCCTAACCCTAACCCTAACCCTAACCCTAACCCTAACCCTAACCCTAACCCTAACCCTAACCCTAACCCTAACCCTAACCCTAACCCTAACCCTAACCCTAACCCTAACCCTAACCCTAACCCTAACCCTAACCCTAACCCTAACCCTAACCCTAACCCTAACCCTAACCCTAACCCTAACCCTAACCCTAACCCTAACCCTAACCCTAACCCTAACCCTAACCCTAACCCTAACCCTAACCCTAACCCTAACCCTAACCCTAACCCTAACCCTAACCCTAACCCTAACCCTAACCCTAACCCTAACCCTAACCCTAACCCTAACCCTAACCCTAACCCTAACCCTAACCCTAACCCTAACCCTAACCCTAACCCTAACCCTAACCCTAACCCTAACCCTAACCCTAACCCTAACCCTAACCCTAACCCTAACCCTAACCCTAACCCTAACCCTAACCCTAACCCTAACCCTAACCCTAACCCTAACCCTAACCCTAACCCTAACCCTAACCCTAACCCTAACCCTAACCCTAACCCTAACCCTAACCCTAACCCTAACCCTAACCCTAACCCTAACCCTAACCCTAACCCTAACCCTAACCCTAACCCTAACCCTAACCCTAACCCTAACCCTAACCCTAACCCTAACCCTAACCCTAACCCTAACCCTAACCCTAACCCTAACCCTAACCCTAACCCTAACCCTAACCCTAACCCTAACCCTAACCCTAACCCTAACCCTAACCCTAACCCTAACCCTAACCCTAACCCTAACCCTAACCCTAACCCTAACCCTAACCCTAACCCTAACCCTAACCCTAACCCTAACCCTAACCCTAACCCTAACCCTAACCCTAACCCTAACCCTAACCCTAACCCTAACCCTAACCCTAACCCTAACCCTAACCCTAACCCTAACCCTAACCCTAACCCTAACCCTAACCCTAACCCTAACCCTAACCCTAACCCTAACCCTAACCCTAACCCTAACCCTAACCCTAACCCTAACCCTAACCCTAACCCTAACCCTAACCCTAACCCTAACCCTAACCCTAACCCTAACCCTAACCCTAACCCTAACCCTAACCCTAACCCTAACCCTAACCCTAACCCTAACCCTAACCCTAACCCTAACCCTAACCCTAACCCTAACCCTAACCCTAACCCTAACCCTAACCCTAACCCTAACCCTAACCCTAACCCTAACCCTAACCCTAACCCTAACCCTAACCCTAACCCTAACCCTAACCCTAACCCTAACCCTAACCCTAACCCTAACCCTAACCCTAACCCTAACCCTAACCCTAACCCTAACCCTAACCCTAACCCTAACCCTAACCCTAACCCTAACCCTAACCCTAACCCTAACCCTAACCCTAACCCTAACCCTAACCCTAACCCTAACCCTAACCCTAACCCTAACCCTAACCCTAACCCTAACCCTAACCCTAACCCTAACCCTAACCCTAACCCTAACCCTAACCCTAACCCTAACCCTAACCCTAACCCTAACCCTAACCCTAACCCTAACCCTAACCCTAACCCTAACCCTAACCCTAACCCTAACCCTAACCCTAACCCTAACCCTAACCCTAACCCTAACCCTAACCCTAACCCTAACCCTAACCCTAACCCTAACCCTAACCCTAACCCTAACCCTAACCCTAACCCTAACCCTAACCCTAACCCTAACCCTAACCCTAACCCTAACCCTAACCCTAACCCTAACCCTAACCCTAACCCTAACCCTAACCCTAACCCTAACCCTAACCCTAACCCTAACCCTAACCCTAACCCTAACCCTAACCCTAACCCTAACCCTAACCCTAACCCTAACCCTAACCCTAACCCTAACCCTAACCCTAACCCTAACCCTAACCCTAACCCTAACCCTAACCCTAACCCTAACCCTAACCCTAACCCTAACCCTAACCCTAACCCTAACCCTAACCCTAACCCTAACCCTAACCCTAACCCTAACCCTAACCCTAACCCTAACCCTAACCCTAACCCTAACCCTAACCCTAACCCTAACCCTAACCCTAACCCTAACCCTAACCCTAACCCTAACCCTAACCCTAACCCTAACCCTAACCCTAACCCTAACCCTAACCCTAACCCTAACCCTAACCCTAACCCTAACCCTAACCCTAACCCTAACCCTAACCCTAACCCTAACCCTAACCCTAACCCTAACCCTAACCCTAACCCTAACCCTAACCCTAACCCTAACCCTAACCCTAACCCTAACCCTAACCCTAACCCTAACCCTAACCCTAACCCTAACCCTAACCCTAACCCTAACCCTAACCCTAACCCTAACCCTAACCCTAACCCTAACCCTAACCCTAACCCTAACCCTAACCCTAACCCTAACCCTAACCCTAACCCTAACCCTAACCCTAACCCTAACCCTAACCCTAACCCTAACCCTAACCCTAACCCTAACCCTAACCCTAACCCTAACCCTAACCCTAACCCTAACCCTAACCCTAACCCTAACCCTAACCCTAACCCTAACCCTAACCCTAACCCTAACCCTAACCCTAACCCTAACCCTAACCCTAACCCTAACCCTAACCCTAACCCTAACCCTAACCCTAACCCTAACCCTAACCCTAACCCTAACCCTAACCCTAACCCTAACCCTAACCCTAACCCTAACCCTAACCCTAACCCTAACCCTAACCCTA
>NC_073238.2:1932500-2140000 GCF_029281585.2 Gorilla gorilla gorilla
TTCCATTCCATTCCATTCGCTTCCATTCCATTCCATTCATTTCCATTCCATTTCACTCCATTCCATTCCGTTCCGTTCCGTTCCGTTCCTTTCCGTTCTATTCTGGTTCATTCCATTCTATTCCACTCCATTCCACTCAATTCCATTCGATTCCATTCGATTCCATTCGATTCCATTCCATTCCATTCCATTCCATTCCATTGAATTCCATTCCACTCCATTCCATTCCATTCCATTCCATTCCATTCCTTTCTACTCGGGTTGATTCCATTCCATTCCATTCCATTCCATTCCATTCCATTCCATTCCAATCCATTCGATTCCATTCGATTCCATTCCATTCCATTCCATTGCATTCCATTACATTCCAATCCCTTCCATTCTACTCGGGTTGATTCCATTCCATTCCATTCCATTCCATTCCTTTCCCTTCCATTCGCTTCCATTCGTTTCCATTTCATTCCATTCGATTCCATTCCATTTCACTCCATTCCATTCCGTTCCGTTCCGTTCCGTTCCGTTCCATTCCGTTCCATTCCATTCCATTCTACTCGTGTTGATTCCAGTCTATTCCACTCCATTCCATTCGATTCCATTCGATTCCATTCGATTCCATTCCATTCCATTCCATTCCATTCCATTCCATTTCATTCTATTCCATTGGATTCCATTCCATTCCATTCCATTCCATTCCAATCCATTCCATTCTACTCGGGTTGATTCCATTCCATTCCATTCCATTCCATTCCATTCCATTCCATTCCATTCCATTGCATTCCATTCCATTCGATTCCATTCTATGCCATTCCATTCCATTCCATTCCATTCGATTCCATTCGATTCCATTCCATTCCATTCCATTCCATTCAATTCCATTCCATTCCATTCCGTTCTACTCGTGTTCATTCCATTCCATTCCATTCCATTCCATTCCATTCCATTCCATTCTATTCCATTGAATTCCATTCCATTCCATTCCATTCCATTCCATTCCATTCCATTCCATTCCATTCCATTCCATTCCATTCCATTCCTCTTTACTCGGGTTGATTCCATTCCATTCCATTCCATTCCATTCTATTCCATTGAATTCCATTCCATTCCATTCCATTCCATTCCATTCCATTCCATTCCTTTCCATTCCATTCGATTCCATTCGGTTCTACTCGGGTTCATTCCATTCCATTCCATTCCATTCCATTCCATTCCATTCCAATCCATTCCATTCCATTCCGTTCTACTCGGGTCCATTCCATTCCATTCCATTCCATTCGATTCCCTTCCATTCCATCCGATTACATTCCATTCCATTGCAATCCATTCCATTCTACTCGGGTTGATTCCATTCCATTCCATTCCATTCCATTCCATTCCATTCCATTCCAATCCATAACTTTCTATTCGGGTTGATTCCATTCTATTCCATTCCATTCCGTTCGATTCCATTCGATTCCATTCGATTCCATTCCATCCCATTCCATTCCATTCCATTCCATTCCATTCCATTGAATTCCATTCCATTCCATTCCATTCCATTCCATTCCATTCCATTCCATTCCATTCCATTCCATTCCATTCCATTCCATTCCATTCCGTTCTACTCGGGTTGATTCCATTCCATTCCATTCCATTCCATTCCATTCCATTCCATTCCATTCCTTTCCATTCGATTCCATTCGATTCCATTCGATTCCATTCGATTCCATTCCATTCCATTCCATTGCATTCCATTCCATTCCAATCCATTCCATGCTACTCGGTTTGATTCCATTCCATTCCATTCCATTCCATTCCTTTCCCTTACATTCCATTCCATTCGGTTCCATTCCATTCCATTAGATTCCATTCCATTTCACTCCATTCCATTCCGTTCCGTTCCGTTCCGTTCCTTTCCATTCCGTTCAATTCCATTCCGTTCTACTCGGGTTGATTCCATTCTATTCCACTCCATTCCATTCGATTCCATTCGATTCCATTCCATTCCATTCCATTCCATTCCATTGAATTCCATTCCATTGAATTCCATTCCATTCCATTCCATTCCATTCCAATCCATTCCATTCTACTCGGGTTGATTCCATTCCATTCCATTCCATTCCATTCCATTCCATTCGATTCCATTCCATTCAATTCTATTCCATTCCATTCCATTCGATTCAATTCCATTCCATTCCATTCCATTCCATTCCATTCCTTTCCATTCGATTCCATTCTATTCCACTCCATTCCATTCTATTCCATTCGATTCCATTCCATTCCATTCCATTCCATTCCATTCCGTTCTACTCGGGTTGATTCCATTCCATTCCATTCCATTCCATTCCATTCCATTCCATTCCATTCCATTCCATTCCATTCCTTTCGTTTCCATTCGATTCCATTCCATTCCATTCCATTCCATTCCAATCCATTCCATTCTACTCGGGGTGATTCCATTCCAATCCATTCCATTCCTTTCCATTCCATTCCATTCCATTCCATTCCATTCCATTCCATTCGGTTCCATTCGATTCCATTCGATTCCATTCTATTCCACTCCATTCCATTCTATTCCATTCGATTCCATTCGATTCCATTCCATTCCATTCCATTCCATTCCATTTCATTCTATTTCATTGAATTTCATTCCATTCCATTCCATTCCATTCCAATCCATTCCATTCTACTCGGGTTGATTCCATTCCATTCCATTCCATTCCATTCCATTCCATTCCATTCCATTCCATTCCATTCGTTTCCATTCAATTCCATCCATTCCATTCCATTCCATTCCATTCGATTCCATTACATTCCATTCCATCCCATTCCATTCGATTCCATTCGATTCCATTCCATTCCATTCCATTCCATTCCATTCCATTCCATTCCATTCCATTCCATTCCGTTCTACTCGGGTTCATTCCATTCCATTCCATTCTATTGCATTGAATTCCATTCCATTCCATTCCATTCCATTCCATTCCATTCCTTTCTACTCGGGTTGATTCCATTCCATTCCATTCCATTCCATTCTATTCCATTGAATTCCATTCCGTTCCATTCCATTCCATTCCATTCCATTCCATTCCATTCCATTCCATTCCATTCCATTCCATTCCGTTCTACTCGGGTTGATTCCATTCCATTCCATTCCATTCGATTCCATTCGATTCTATTCGATTCCATTCGATTCCATTCCATTCCATTCCATTCCATTCCATTCCATTCCATTCCAATCCATTCCATTCTACTCGGGTTGATTCCATTCCATTCCACTCCATTCCATTCCATTCCATTCCATTCGCTTCCATTCCATTCCATTCGTTTCCATTCCATTTCACTCCATTCCATTCCGTTCCGTTCCGTTCCGTTCCTTTCCGTTCTATTCTGGTTCATTCCATTCTATTCCACTCCATTCCACTCAATTCCATTCGATTCCATTCCATTCCATTCCATTCCATTCCATTCCATTCCATTCCATTCCATTCCCTTCCATTCTATTCTATTGAATTCAATTCCATTCCATTCCATTCCATTCCTATCCATTCCATTCTACTCGGGTTAATTCCATTCCATTCCATTAAATTCCATTCCATTCCATTCCATTCCATTCCATTCCATTCCGTTCTACTCGGGTTCATTCCATTCCATTCCATTCCATTCCATTCCGTTCCATTCCGTTCTACTCGGGTCCTTTCCATTCCATTCCATTCCATTCGATTCCCTTCCGTTCCATTCGATTCCATTCCATTCCATTCCAATCCATTCCATTCTACTCGGGTTGATTCCATTCCATTCCATTCCATTCCATTGCATTGCATTCCATTTAATTCCATTCCATTTCATACCAGTCCATTCCATTCGATTCCATTCCACTCCATTCCATTTCATTGCATTCCATTCCATTCCATTCCATTCCATTCCATAACTTTCTACTCGGGTTGATTCCATTCTATTCCATTCCATTGCATTCGATTCTATTCGATTCCATTCGTTTCCATTCCATTCCATTCCATTCCATTCCACTCCATTCCATTCCATTCCATTCCATTGAATTCCATTCCATTCCATTCCATTCCATTCCATTCCATTCCATTCCATTCCGTTCTACTCGGGTTGATTCCATTCCATTCCATTCCATTCCATTCCATTCCATTCCATTCCATTCCATTCCAATCCATTCGATTCCATTCGATTCCATTCCATTCCATTCCATTGCATTCCATTACATTCCAATCCATTCCATTCTACTCGGGTTGATTCCTTTCCATTCCATTCCATTCCATTCCTTTCCCTTCCATTCGCTTCCATTCGGTTCCATTCCATTCCACTCGATTCCATTCCATTTCACTCCATTCCATTCCTTTCCGTTCCGTTCCGTTCCCTTCCATTCCGTTCCATTCCATTCCATTCTACTCGTGTTGATTCCAATCTATTCCACTCCATTCCATTCGATTCCGTTTGATTCCATTCGATTCCATTCCATTCGATTCCATTCCATTCCATTCCATTCCATTTCATTCCATTCCATTACATTCCATTCCATTCCATTCCATTCCATTCCATTGCATTCCATTCCATTCGATTCCATTCCATTCCATTCCATTCCATTCCATTCCATTCCATTCCATTCCATTCCGTTCTACTCGTGTTCATTCCATTCCATTCCATTCCATTCCATTCCATTCCATTCTATTCCATTGAATTCCATTCCATTCCATTCCATTCCATTCCATTCCATTCCATTCCATTCCTTTCCATTCCATTCCATTCCATTCCATTCCATTCCATTCCATTCCTCTCTACTCGGGTTGATTCCATTCCATTCCATTCCATTCCATTCTATTCCATTGAATTTCATTCCATTCCATTCCATTCCATTCCATTCCATTCCATTCCATTCCATTCCATTCCATTCCGTTCTACTCGGGTTCATTCCATTCCATTCCATTCCATTCCATTCCATTCCATTCCATTCCATTCCATTCCATTGGATTCCATTCCATTCCATTCCATTCCATTCCAATCCATTCCATTCTACTCGGGTTGATTCCATTCCATTCCATTCTATTCCATTCCATTCCATTCCATTCAATTCCATTCCATTCCATTCGGTTCCATTCGATTCCATTCGATTCCATTCCATTTCACTCCATTCCATTCCGTTCCGTTCCGTTCCGTTCCATTCCATTCCGTTCTATTCGGGTTCATTCCATTCTATTCCACTCCATTCCATTCAATTCCATTCGATTCCATTCGATTCCATTCCATTCCATTCCATTCCATTCCATTCCCTTCCATTCTATTCTATTGAATTCCCTTCCATTCCATTCCATTCCATTCCTATCCATTCCATTCTAATCGGGTTGATTCCATTCCATTCCATTCCATTCCATTCCATTCCATTCCATTCCATTCCATTCCATTCGATTCCATTCGGTTCTACTCGGGTTCATTCCATTCCATTCCATTCCATTCCATTCCATTCCATTCCATTCCATTCCATTCCATAACGTTCTACTCGGGTCCATTCCATACCATTCCATTCCATTCGATTCCCTTCCATTCCATTCGATTCCATTCCATTCCATTCCAATCCATTCCATTCTACTCGGGTTGATTCCATTCCATTCCATTCCATTCCATTCCATTTCATTCCAGTCCATTCCATTCGATTCCATTCCATTCCATTTCATTGCATTCCATTCCATTCCATTCCAATCCATAACTTTCTATTCGGGTTGATTCCATTCTATTCCATTCCATTCCGTTCGATTCCATTCGATTCCATTCGATTCCATTCCATCCCATTCCATTCCATTCCATTCCATTCCATCGAATTCCATTCCATTCAATTCCATTCCATTCCATTCCATTCCATTCCATTCCATTCCTTTCCATTCCATTCCGTTCTACTCGGGTTGATTCCATTCCATTCCATTCCATTCCATTCCATTCCATTCCATTCCATTCCATTCCATTCCATTCCATTCCATTCCATTCGATTCCATTCGATTCCATTCGATTCCCTTCCATTCCATTCCATTGCATTCCATTCCATTCCAATCCATTCCATTCTACTCGGGTTGATTCCATTCCATTCCATTACATTCCATTCCTTTCCCTTCCATTCCATTCCATTCAGTTCCATTCCATTCCATTCGATTCCATTCCATTTCACTCCATTCCATTCCGTTCCGTTCCGTTCCGTTCCTTTCCATTCCGTTCTATTCCATTCCGTTCTACTCGGGTTGATTCCATTCTATTCCACTCCATTCCATTCAATTCCATTCGATTCCATTCGATTCCATTCCATTCCATTCCATTTCATTCCATTCCATTGAATTCCATTCCATTCCATTCCATTCCATTCCATTCCATTCCATTCCATTCCATTCCATTCCGTTCTACTCGGGTCCATTCCATTCCATTCCATTCCATTCCATTCCATTCCCTTCCATTCCATTCGATTCCATTCCATTCCATTCCAATCCATTCCATTCTACTCGGGTTGATTCCATTCCATTCCATTCCATTCCATTCCATTCCATTCCATTCCATTCCATTCCATTCCACTTCATTCCAGTCCATTCCATTCGATTCCATTCCATTCCATTCCATTTCATTGCATTCCATTCCATTCCATTCCAATCCATAACTTTCTATTCGGGTTGATTCCATTCTATTCCATTCCATTCCGTTCGATTCCATTCGATTCCATTCGATTCCATTCCATCCCATTACATTCCATTCCATTCCATTGAACTCCATTCCATTCCATTCCATTCCATTCCATTCCATTCCATTCCATTCCATTCCATTCCATTCCGTTCTACTCGGGTTGATTCCATTCCATTCCATTCCATTCCATTCAATTCCATTCCATTCCATTCGATTCCATTCGATTCCATTCTATTCCATTCGATTCCATTCCATTCCATTCCATTGCATTCCATTCCATTCCAATCCATTCCATTCTACTCGGGTTGATTCCATTCCATTCCATTCCATTCCATTCCTTTCCCTTCCATTCCATTCCATTCGGTTCCATTCCATTCCATTCGATTCCATCCCATTTCACTCCATTCCATTCCATTCCATTCCATTCGATTCCATTCCATTCCGTTCCATTCGATTCCATTCCATTCCATTCCATTCCATTCCATTCCACTCCGTTCTACTCAGGTTCATTCCATTCCATTCCATTCCATTCCATTCCGTTCTACTCGGGTTGATTCCATTCCATTCCATTCCATTCCATTCCATTCCATTCCATTCCATTCCATTCCATTCCATTCGATTCCATTCGATTCCATTCTATTCCATTCGATTCCATTCCATTCCATTCCATTGCATTCCATTCCATTCCAATCCATTCCATTCTACTCGGGTTGATTCCATTCCATTCCATTCCATTCCATTCCATTCCCTTCCATTCCATTCCATTTGGTTCCTTTCGATTCCATTGGATTCCATTCCATTTCACTCCATTCCATTTCATTCCGTTCCGTTCCGTTCCCTTCCATTCCGTTCTATTCGGGTTGATTCCATTCTATTCCAATCCATTCCATTCCATTCCATTCGATTCCATTCGATTCCATTCCATTCTTTTCCATTCCATTCCATTCTGTTCTATTGAATTCCATTCCATTCCAATCCATTCCATTCTACTCGGGTTGATTCCATTCCATTCCATTCCATTCCATTCCATTGCATTCCATTTAATTCCATTCCATTTCATTCCAGTCCATTCCATTCGATTCCATTCCATTCCATTCCATTTCATTGCATTCCATTCCATTCCATTCCATTCCATAACTTTCTACTCGGGTTGATTCCATTCTATTCCATTCCATTGCATTCGATTCTATTCGATTCCATTCGATTCCATTCCATTCCATTCCATTCCATTCCATTCCATTGAATTCCATTCCACTCCATTCCATTCCATTCTATTCCATTCCATTCCATTCCTTTCTACTCGGGTTGATTCCATTCCATTCCATTCCATTCCATTCCATTCCATTCCAATCCATTCGATTCCATTCGATTCCATTCCATTCCATTCCATTGCATTCCATTACATTCCAATCCCTTCCATTCTACTCGGGTTGATTCCATTCCATTCCATTCCATTCCATTCCTTTCCCTTCCATTCGCTTCCATTCGTTTCCATTCCATTCCATTCGATTCCATTCCATTTCACTCCATTCCATTCCGTTCCGTTCCGTTCCGTTCCGTTCCATTCCGTTCCATTCCATTCCATTCTTCTCGTGTTGATTCCAGTCTATTCCACTCCATTCCATTCGATTCCATTCGATTCCATTCGATTCCATTCCATTCCATTCCATTCCATTCCATTCCATTCCATTCCATTCTATTCCATTGGATTCCATTCCATTCCATTCCATTCCATTCCAATCCATTCCATTCTACTCGGGTTGATTCCATTCCATTCCATTCCATTCCATTCCATTCCATTCCATTGCATTCCATTCCATTCGATTCCATTCTATTCCATTCCATTCCATTCCATTCCATTCGATTCCATTCGATTCGATTCCATTCCATTCCATTCCATTCAATTCCATTCCATTCCATTCCGTTCTACTCGTGTTCATTCCATTCCATTCCATTCCATTCCATTCCATTCCATTCCATTCCATTCTATTCCATTGAATTCCATTCCATTGCATTCCATTCCATTCCATTCCATTCCATTCCATTCCATTCCATTCCATTCCATTCCATTCCATTCCATTCCTCTTTACTCGGGTTGAGTCCATTCCATTCCATTCCATTCCATTCGATTCCCTTCCATTCCATCCGATTCCATTCCATTCCATTGCAATCCATTCCATTCTACTCGTGTTGATTCCATTCCATTCCATTCCATTCCATTCCATTCCATTCCATTCCATTCCATTCCAATCCATAACTTTCTATTCGGGTTTATTCCATTCTATTCCATTCCATTCCGTTCGATTCCATTCGATTCCATTCGATTCCATTCCATCCCATTCCATTCCATTCCATTGAATTCCATTCCATTCCATTCCATTCCATTCCATTCCATTCCATTCCATTCCATTCCATTCCATTCCATTCCATTCCGTTCTACTCGGGTTGATTCCATTCCATTCCATTCCATTCCATTCCATTCCATTCCATTCCTTTCCATTCGATTCCATTCGATTCCATTCGATTCCATTCGATTCCATTCCATTCCATTCCATTCCATTCCATTCCATTCCATTCCATTCCATGCCAATCCATTCCATTCAATTCCATTCCATTCCATTCCGTTCTTCTCGGGTTCATTCCATTCCATTCCATTCCATTCCATTCCATTCCATGCCAAACCATTCCATTCAATTCCATTCCATTCCATTCCGTTCTACTCGGGTTCATTCCATTCCATTCCATTCTATTCAATTCCATTCCATTCCATTCCATTCCATTCCATTCTATTCCATGGAATTCCATTCCATTCCATTCCATTCCATTCCATGCCATTCCATTCCATTCCATTCCATTCCATTCCATTCCGTTCTACTCGTGTTGATTCCATTCCATTCCATTCCATTCCATTCCATTCCATTGCATTCCGTTCTACTCGGGTTCATTCCATTCCATTCCATTCCATTCCATTCCATTCCATTCCATTCCATTCCATTCCATTCCGTTCTACTCGGGGCCATTCCATTCCATTCCATTCCATTCCATTCCCTTCCATTCCATTCGATTCCATTCCATTCCATTCCAATCCATTCCATTCTCTTCGGGTTGATTCCATTCCATTCCATTCCATTCCATTCCATTCCATTCCATTCCATTCCATTCCATTCCTTTCCATTTCATTCCAGTCCATTCCATTCGATTCCATTCCATTCCATTCCATTTCATTGCATTCCATTCCATTCCATTCGATTCCATTCCAATCCATAACATTCTATTCGGGTTGATTCCATTCTATTCCATTCCATTCCGTTCGATTCCATTTGATTCCTTTCGATTCCATTCCATCCCATTCCATTCCATTCCATTCCATTCCATTGAATTCCATTGAATTCCATTCCATTCCATTCCATTCCATTCCATTCCTTTCCATTCCATTCCATTCCATTCCATTCCGTTCTACTCGGGTTGATTCCATTCCATTCCATTCCATTCCATTCCATTCCATTCCATTCCATTGCATTCCATTCGATTCCATTCGATTCCATTCGATTCCATTCGATTCCATTCCATTCCATTCCATTGCATTCCATTCAATTCCAATCCATTCCATTCTACTCGGGTTGAGTCTATTCCATTCCATTCCATTCCATTCCTTTCCCTTCCATTCCATTCCATTCGGTTCCATTCCATTCCATTCGATTCCATTCCATTTCACTCCATTCCATTCCGTTCCGTTCCGTTCCATTCCTTTCCATTCCGTTCAATTCCATTCCGTTCTATTCGGGTTGAATCCATTCTATTCCACTCCATTCCATTCGATTCCATTCGATTCCATTCGATTCCATTCCATTCCATTCCATTCCATTCCATTCCATTCCATTCCAATCCATTCCATTCTACTCGGGTTGATTCCATTCCATTCCATTCCATTCCATTCCACTCCATTCCATTCCATTCCATCCCATTCCATTCCATTCCATTCCTTTCGATTCCATTCCATTTCATTCCATTCCATTCCATTCAATTGCATTCTCTTCCATTCCGTTCTACTCGGGTTCGTTCCATTCCATTCCATTGCATTCCATTCTATTCCATTGAATTCCATTCCATTCCATTCCGTTCCATTCCATTCCATTCCATTCCATTCCTTTCCGTTCCATTCCTCTCTACTCGGGTTGATTCCATTCCATTCCATTCCATTCCATTCCATTCCATTGAATTCCATTCCATTCCATTCCATTCCATTCCATTCCATTCCATTCCATTCCATTCCATTCCATTCCATTCCATTCCATTCCATTCCATTCCGTTCCACTCGGGTTGATTCCATTCCATTCCGTTCCATTCCATTCCATTCCATTCGATTCCATTCGATTCCATTCGATTCCATTCAATTCCATTCCATTATATTCCACTCCATTCCAATCCATTCCATTCTACTCGGGTTGATTTCATTCCATTCCACTCCATTCCATTCGATTCCATTCGATTCCATTCGATTCCATTCCATTTCATTCCATTCCATTCCATTCCATTCCATTCCATTCCATTCCATTCCATTCCCTTCCATTCTATTCTATTGAATTCCATTCCATTCCATTCCATTCCATTCCATTCCATTCCATTCCATTCCATTCCATTCCATTCCATTCCAATCCATTCCATTCTACTCGGGTTGATTCCATTCCATTACATTCCATTCCCTTCCATTCCATTCCATTTGGTTCCATTCGATTCCATTGGATTCCATTCCATTTCACTCCATTCCATTCCATTCCGTTCCGTTCCGTTCCGTTCCATTCCGTTCTATTCGGGTTGATTCCATTCTATTCCACTCCATTCCATTCGATTCCATTCGACTCCATTCGATTCCATTCCATTCCATTCCATTCTATTCCATTCCATTCAATTCTGTTCTATTGAATTCCATTCCATTCCATTCCATTCCATTCCATTCCATTCCATTCCAATCCATTCCCCTCTACTCGTGTTGATTCCATTCCATTCCATTCCATTCCATTCCATTCCATTCCTTTCCATTCCATTCCATTCCATTCCATTCCATTCCATTCCATTCCATTCCATTCGACTCGGGTTGATTCCATTCCATTCCATTCAATTCCATTCCATTCCATTCCATTCCATTCCATTCCATTCCATTCCAATTCCATTCCATTCCATTCGGTTCCATTCGATTCCATTCGATTCCATTCCATTTCACTCCATTCCGTTCCGTTCTGTTCCGTTCCGCTCCGTTCCTTTCCATTCCGTTCCATTCCATTCCGTTCTACTCGGGTTGATTCCATTCTACTCCACTCCATTCCATTCGATTCCATTCGATTCCATTCGATTCCATTCCATTCCATTCCATTCCAATCCATTCCATTCTACTCGGGTTGATTCCATTCCATTCAATTCCATTCCATTCCACTCCATTCCATTCCATTCCATTCCATTCCATTCCATTCCACTCCATTCCATTCCATTCCATTCCATTCCATTCCATTCCTTTCGATTCCATTCCATTTCATTCCATTCCATTCCATTCAATTGCATTCTATTCCATTCCGTTCTACTCGGGTTCGTTCCATTCCATTCCATTGCATTCCATTCTATTCCATTGAATTCCATTCCATTCCATTCCGTTCCATTCCATTCCATTCCATTCCATTCCATTCCATTCCTTTCCGTTCCATTCCTCTCTACTCGGGTTGATTCCATTCCATTCCATTCCATTCCATTCCATTCCATTGAATTCCATTCCATTCCATTCCATTCCATTCCATTCCATTCCATTCCATTCCATTCCATTCCATTCCATTCCATTCCATTCCGTTCTACTCGGGTTGATTCCATTCCATTCCATTCCATTCCATTCCATTCCATTCCATTCCATTCCATTCGATTCCATTCGATTCCTTTCCATTTCACTCCATTCCATTCCGTTCCGTTCCATTCCGTTCCGTTCCGTTCCGTTCCGTTCCATTCCATTCCGTTCTACTCGGGTTGATTCCATTCTATTCCACTCCATTCCATTCGATTCCATTCGATTCCATTCGATTCCATTCGATTCCATTCCATTCCATTCCATTCCATTCCATTCCATTTCATTCTATTCCAATGAATTCCATTCCATTCCATTCCATTCCATTCCAATCCATTCCATTCTACTCGGGTTGATTCCATTCAATTCCATTCCATTCCATTCCATTCCATTCCATTCCATTCCATTCCATTCGATTCCATTCGATTCCATTCCATGCCATTCCATTCCATTCCATTCCAATCCATTCCATTCTACTTGGGTTGATTCCATTCCATTCCATTCCATTCCCTTCCATTCCATTCCATTTGGTTCCATTCGATTCCATTGGATTCCATTCCATTTCACTCCATTCCATTCCATTCCGTTCCGTTCCGTTCCGTTCCATTCCGTTCTATTCGGGTTGATTCCATTCTATTCCAATCCATTCCATTCGATTCCATTCGACTCCATTCGATTCCATTCCATTCCATTCCATTCCATTCTGTTCTATTGAATTCCATTCCATTCCATTCCATTCCACTCCATTCCATTCCATTCCATTCGACTCGGGTTGATTCCATTCCATTCCATTCAATTCCATTCCATTCCATTCCATTCCATTCCATTCCATTCCATTCCATTCCATTCCATTCGGTTCCATTCGATTCCATTCGATTCCATTCCATTTCACTCCATTCCGTTCCGTTCTGTTCCGTTCCGTTCCGTTCCTTTCCATTCCGTTCCATTCCATTCCGTTCTACTCGGGTTGATTCCATTCTACTCCACTCCATTCCATTCGATTCCATTCGATTCCATTCGATTCCATTCCATTCCATTCCATTCCAATCCATTCCATTCTACTCGGGTTGATTCCATTCCATTCAATTCCATTCCATTCCACTCCATTCCATTCCATTCCATTCCATTCCATTCCATTCCTTTCGATTCCATTCCATTTCATTCCATTCCATTCCATTCAATTGCATTCTATTCCATTCCGTTCTACTCGGGTTCGTTCCATTCCATTCCATTGCATTCCATTCTATTCCATTGAATTCCATTCCATTCCATTCCGTTCCATTCCATTCCATTCCATTCCATTCCATTCCATTCCTTTCCGTTCCATTCCTCTCTACTCGGGTTGATTCCATTATATTCCATTCCATTCCATTCCATTCCATTGAATTCCATTCCATTCCATTCCATTCCATTCCATTCCATTCCATTCCATTCCATTCCATTCCGTTCTACTCGGGTTGATTCCATTCCATTCCATTCCATTCCATTCCATTCCATTCCATTCCATTCGATTCCATTCGATTCCTTTCCATTTCACTCCATTCCATTCCGTTCCGTTCCGTTCCATTCCATTCCGTTCTACTCGGGTTGATTCCATTCTATTCCACTCCATTCCATTCGATTCCATTCGATTCCATTCGATTCCATTCGATTCCATTCCATTCCATTCCATTCCATTCCATTCCATTCCATTCCATTTCATTCTATTCCAGTGAATTCCATTCCATTCCATTCCATTCCATTCCAATCCATTCCATTCTACTCGGGTTGATTCTATTCAATTCCATTCCATTCCATTCCATTCCATTCCATTCCATTCCATTCCATTCCATTCCATTCCATTCCATTCCATTCCATTCCATTCCATTCCATTCCATTCGATTCCATTCCATTCCATTCCATTCCATTCCATTCCATTCCATTCCATTCGATTCCATTCCATGCCATTCCATTCCATTCCATTCCAATCCATTCCATTCTACTTGGGTTGATTCCATTCCATTCCATTCCATTCCCTTCCATTCCATTCCATTTGGTTCCATTCGATTCCATTGGATTCCATTCCATTTCACTCCATTCCATTCCATTCCGTTCCGTTCCGTTCCGTTCCATTCCGTTCTATTCGGGTTGATTCCATTCTATTCCAATCCATTCCATTCGATTCCATTCGACTCCATTCGATTCCATTCCATTCCATTCCATTCCATTCTGTTCTATTGAATTCCATTCCATTCCATTCCATTCCATTCCATTCCATTCCAATCCATTCCACTCTACTCGGGTTGATTCCATTCCATTCCATTCCATTCCATTCCATTCCATTCCATTCCATTCCATTCGACACGGGTTGATTCCATTCCATTCCATTACATTCCATTCCATTCCATTCCATTCCATTCCATTCCAGTCCATTCCATTCCATTCCGTTCTACTCGGGTTGATTCCATTCCATTCCATTCCGTTCCATTCCATTCCATTCGATTCCGTTCGATTCCATTCGATTCCTTTCCATTTCACTCCATTCCATTCCGTTCCGTTCCATTCCGTTCCGTTCCGTTCCGTTCCGTTCCATTCCATTCCGTTCTACTCGGGTTGATTCCATTCTATTCCACTCCATTCCATTCGATTCCATTCGATTCCATTCGATTCCATTCGATTCCATTCCATTCCATTCCATTCCATTCCATTTCATTCTATTCCATTGAATTCCATTCCATTCCATTCCATTCCATTCCAATCCATTCCATTCTACTCGGGTTGATTCCATTCAATTCCATTCCATTCCATTCCATTCCATTCCATTCCATTCCATTCCATTCCATTCCATTCCATTCCAGTCCATTCCATTCCATTCCATTCCATTCCATTCCATTCGATTCCATTCGATTCCATTCCATGCCAATCCATTCCATTCAATTCCATTCCATTCCATTCCGTTTTACTCGGGTTCATTCCATTCCATTCCATTCCATTCCATTCTATTCAATTCCATTCCATTCCATTCCATTCCATTCCATTCCATTCCATTCCATTCTATTCCATTGAATTCCATTCCATTCCATTCCATTCCATTCCATGCCATTCCATTCCATTCCATTCCATTCCATTCCATTCCATTCCATTCCATTCCGTTCTACTCGGGTTGATTCCATTCCATTCCATTCCATTCCATTCCATTCCATTCCGTTCTACTCGGGTTCATTCCATTCAATTCCATTCCATTCCATTCCATTCCATTCCATTCCATTCCATTCCATTCCGTTCTACTCGGGTCCATTCCATTCCATTCCACCCCATTCGATTCCCTTCCATTCCATTCGATTCCATTCCATTCCATTCCAATCCATTCCATTCTACTCGGGTTGATTCCATTCCATTCCATTCCATTCCATTTCATTCCAGTCCATTCCATTCGATTCCATTCGATTCCATTCGATTCCATTCGATTCCATTCCATTCCATTCCATTCCAATCCATTCTATTCTACTCGGGTTGATTCCATTCCATTCCATTCCATTCCGTTCCACTCCATTCCATTCCATTCCATTCCATTCCATTCCATTCCATTCCATTCCATTCCTTTCGATTCCATTCCATTTCATTCCATTCCATTCCATTCAATTGCATTCTATTCCATTCCGTTCTACTCGGGTTCGTTCCATTCCATTCCATTGCATTCCGTTCTATTCCATTGAATTCCATTCCATTCCATTCCATTCCATTCCATTCCATTCCATTCCATTCCATTCCGTTCCATTCCTTTCCATTCCGTTCTACTCGGGTTGATTCCATTCCATTCCATTCTTTCCATTCCATTCCATTCCATTGAATTCTATTCCATTCCATTCCATTCCATTCCATTCAATTCCATTCCATTCCATTCCATTCCGTTCCACTCGGGTTGATTCCATTCCATTCCATTCCATTCCATTCCATTCCATTCCATTCCATTCCATTCCATTCCATTCCATTCCATTCGATTCCATTTGATTCCATTCCATTCCATTCCATTATATTCCATTCCATTCCAATCCATTCCATTCTACTCGGGTTGATTCCATTCCATTCCACTCCATTCCATTCGATTCCATTCGATTCCATTCGATTCCATTCCATTTCATTCCATTCCATTCCATTCCATTCCATTCCATTCCATTCCATTCCCTTCCATTCTATTCTATTGAATTCCATTCCATTCCATTCCATTCCATTCCATTCCATTCCATTCCATTCCATTCCATTCCAATCCATTCCATTCTACTCGGGTTGATTCCATTCCATTCCATTCCATTCCCTTCCATTCCATTCCATTTGGTTCCATTCGATTCCATTGGATTCCATTCCATTTCACTCCATTCCATTCCATTCCGTTCCGTTCCGTTCCGTTCCATTCCGTTCTATTCGGGTTGATTCCATTCTATTCCACTCCATTCCATTCCATTCCATTCGACTCCATTCGATTCCATTCCATTCCATTCCATTCTATTCCATTCCATTCCATTCTGTTCTATTGAATTCCATTCCATTCCATTCCATTCCATTCCATTCCATTCCAATCCATTCCACTCTACTCGGGTTGATTCCATTCCATTCCATTCCATTCCATTCCATTCCATTCCATTCCATTCCATTCCATTCCATTCGACACGGGTTGATTCCATTCCATTCCATTCCATTCCATTCCATTCCATTCCATTCCAGTCCATTCCATTCCATTCCGTTGTACTCGGGTTGATTCCATTCCATTCCATTCCGTTCCATTCCATTCCATTCGATTCCGTTCGATTCCATTCGATTCCTTTCCATTTCACTGCATTCCATTCCGTTCCGTTCCATTCCGTTCCGTTCCGTTCCGTTCCGTTCCATTCCATTCCGTTCTACTCGGGTTGATTCCATTCTATTCCAGTCCTTTCCATTCGATTCCATTCGATTCCATTCGATTCCATTCGATTCCATTCCATTCCATTCCATTCCATTCCATTCCATTCCATTCCATTTCATTCTATTCCATTGAATTCCATTCCATTCCATTCCATTCCATTCCAATCCATTCCATTCTACTCGGGTTGATTCCATTCCATTCCATTCCATTCCATTCCATTCCATTCCATTCCATTCCATTCCATTCCATTCCATTCCATTCCATTCGATTCCATTCCATTCCATTCCATTCCATTCCATTCCATTCCATTCGATTCCATTCGATTCCATTCCATGCCAATCCATTCCATTCAATTCCATTCCATTCCATTCCCTTTTACTAGGGTTCATTCCATTCCATTCCATTCCATTCCATTCTATTCAATTCCATTCCATTCCATTCCATTCCATTCCATTCCATTCCATTCCATTCTATTCCATTGAATTCCATTCCATTCCATTCCATTCCATTCCATTCCATTCCATTCCATTCCATGCCATTAAATTCCATTCCATTCCATTCCATTCCATTCCATTCCGTTCTACTCGGGTTGATTCCATTCCATTCCATTCCATTCCATTCCATTCCATTCCATACCGTTCTACTCGGGTTCATTCCATTCCATTCCATTCCATTCCATTCCATTCCATTCATTCCATTCCATTCCATTCCATTCCATTCCATTCCATTCCATTCCATTCCGTTCTACTCGGGTCCATTCCATTCCATTCCACTCCATTCGATTCCCTTCCATTCCATTCGATTCCATTCCATTCCATTCCAATCCATTCCATTCTACTCGGGTTGATTCCATTCCATTCCATTCCATTCCATTTCATTCCAGTCCATTCCATTCGATTCCATTCCATTCCATTCCATTTCATTGCATTCCATTCCATTCCATTCCATTCCATTCCAATCCATAACTTTCTATTCGGGTTGATTCCATTCTATTCCATTCCATTCCGTTCGATTCCATTCGATTCCATTCGATTCCATTCCATCCCATTCCATTCCATTCCATTCCATTCCATTGAATTCCATTCCATTCCATTCCATTCCATTCCATTCCATTCCATTCCATTCCATTCCGTTCTACTCGGGTTGATTCCATTCCATTCCATTCCATTCCATTCCATTCCATTCCATTGCATTCCATTCGTTTCCATTCGATTCCATTCGATTCCATTCGATTCCATTCCATTCCATTCCATTGCATTCCATTCCATTCCAATCCATTCCATTCTACTTGGGTTGAGTGCATTCCATTCCATTCCATTCCATTCCTTTCCCTTCCATTCCATTCCATTCGGTTCCATTCCATTCCATTCGATTCCATTCCATTTCACTCCATTCCATTCCGTTCCGTTCCGTTCCGTTCCTTTCCATTCCGTTCAATTCCATTCCGTTCTACTCGGGTTGATTCCATTCTATTCCACACCATTCCATTCGATTCCATTCGATTCCATTCGATTCCATTCCATTCCATTCCATTCCATTCCATTCCATTCCATTTCATTCCATTCCATTGAATTCCATTCCATTCCATTCCATTCCATTCCATTCCATTGAATTCCATTCCATTCCATTCCATTCCAATCCATTCCATTCTACTCGGGTTGATTCCATTCCATTCCATTCCATTCCATTCCATTCCATTCGATTAGATTCCATTCGATTCCATTCCATTCCATTCCATTCCATTCCATTCCATTCCATTCCATTCCATTCCATTCCATTCGATTCCATTCCATTCCATTCCATTCCATTCCATTCCATTCCATTCGATTCCATTCCATTCCGTTCCATTCGATTCCATTCCATTCCATTCCATTCCATTCCATTCCACTCCGTTCTACTCAGGTTCATTCCATTCCATTCCATTCCATTCCATTCTATTCCATTGAATTCCATTCCATTCCATTCCATTCTATTCCATTCCATTCCATTAGATTCAATTCCATTCCATTCCATTCCGTTCTACTCGCGTTGATTCCATTCCATTCCATTCCATTCCATTCCTTTCCCTTCCATTCCATTCCATTCGGTTCCATTCCATTCCATTAGATTCCATTCCATTTCACTCCATTCCATTCCGTTCCGTTCCGTTCCGTTCCTTTCCATTCCGTTCAATTCCATTCCGTTCTACTCGGGTTGATTCCATTCTATTCCACTCCATTCCATTCGATTCCATTCGATTCCATTCCATTCCATTCCATTCCATTTCATTCCATTCCATTGAATTCCATTCCATTCCATTCCATTCCATTGCAATCCATTCCATTCTACTCGGGCTGATTCCATTCCATTCCATTCCATTCCATTCCATTCCATTCCATTCCATTCCATTCCATTCCATTCCAATCCATAACTTTCTATTCGGGTTGATTACATTCTATTCCATTCCATTCCGTTCGATTCCATTCGATTCCATTCGATTCCATTCCATCCCATTCCATTCCATTCCATTCCATTCCGTTGAATTCCATTCCATTCCATTCCATTCCATTCCATTCCATTCCATTCCATTACATTCCATTCCATTCCATTCCATTCCGTTCTACTCGGGTTGATTCCATTCCATTCCATTCCATTCCATTCCATTCCATTCCTTTCCATTCGATTCCATTCGATTCCATTCGATTCCATTCGATTCCATTCCATTCCATTCCATTTCATTCCAGTCCATTCCATTCGATTCCATTCCATTGCATTCCATTTCATTGCATTCCATTCCATTCCATTCCATTCCATTCCATTCCATTCCATTCCGTTCTACTCGTGTTGATTCCATTCCATTCCATTCGATTCCATTCGATTCCATTCCATTTCACTCCATTCCATTCCGTTCCGTTCCATTCCGTTCCGTTCCGTTCCGTTCCGTTCCATTCCATTCCGTTCTACTCGGGTTGATTCCATTCTATTCCACTCCATTCCATTCGATTCCATTCGATTCCATTCGATTCCATTCCATTCCATTCCATTCCATTCCATTCCATTTCATTCTATTCCATTGAATTCCATTCCATTCCATTTCTTTCCAATCCATTCCATTCTACTCCCGTTGATTCCATTCCATTCCATTCCATTCCATTCCATTCCATTCCATTCCATTCCATTCCATTCCATTCGATTCCATTCCATTCCATTCCATTCCATTCCATTCCATTCGATTCCATTCGATTCCATTCCATGCCAATCCATTCCATTCAATTCCATTCCATTCCATTCCGTTTTACTCGGGTTCATTCCATTCCATTCCATTCCATTCCATTCCATTCTATTCAATTCCATTCCATTCCATTCCATTCCATTCCATTCCATTCCATTCCATTCCATTCCATTCCATGCCATTCCATTCCATTCCATTCCATTCCATTCCATTCCATTCCATGCCATTCCATTCCATTCCATTCCATTCCATTCCATTCCATTCCGTTCTACTCGGGTTGAATCCATTCCATTCCATTCCATTCCATTCCATTCCATTCCATTCCATTCCGTTCTACTCGGGTTCATTCCATTCCATTCCATTCCATTCCATTCCATTCCATTCCATTCCATTTCATTCCAGTCCATTCCATTCGATTCCATTCCATTCCATTCCATTTCATTGCATTCCATTCCATTCCATTCCATTCCATTCCATTCCAATCCATAACTTTCTATTCGGGTTGATTCCATTCTATTCCATTCCATTCCGTTCGATTCCATTCGATTCCATTCGAATCCATTCCATCCCATTCCATTGCATTCCATTCGAATCCATTCCATCCCATTCCATTCCATTCCATTCCATTCCATTGAATTCCATTCCATTCCATTCCATTCCATTCCATTCCATTCCATTCCATTCCATTCCATTCGATTCCATTCCATTCCGTTCTACTCGGGTTGATTCCACTCCATTCCATTCCATTCCATTCCATTCCATTCCATTCCATTTGATTCCATTCGATTCCATTCGATTCCATTCGATTCCATTCCATTCCATTCCATTCCATTCCATTCCATTCCATTCCATTCCTTTCGATTCCATTCCATTTCATTCCATTCCATTCCATTCAATTGCATTCTATTCCATTCCGTTCTAATCGGGTTCGTTCCATTCCATTCCATAGCATTCCATTCTATTCCATTGAATTCCATTCCATTCCATTCCGTTCCATTCCATTCCATTCCATTCCATTCCATTCCATTTCATTCCTTTCTATTCCATTCCTCTCTACTCGGGTTGATTCCATTCCATTCCATTCCATTCCATTCCATTCCATTCCATTGAATTCCATTCCATTCCATTCCATTCCATTCCATTCCATTCCATTCCATTCCATTCCATTCCATTCCTTTCCGTTCTACTCGTGTTGATTCCATTCCATTCCATTCCATTCCATTCCATTCCATTCCATTCCTTTCCATTCCTTTCCATTCCATTCCATTCCGTTCTACTCGTGTTGATTCCATTCCATTCCATTCCATTCCATTCCATTCCATTCCATTCCATTCGATTCCATTCGATTCCATTCCATTCCATTCCACTATATTCCATTCCATTCCAATCCATTCCATTCTACTCGGGTTGATTCCTTTCCATTCCATTCTATTCCATTCCATTCCCTTCCATTCCATTCCATTCGGTCCCGTTCGATTCCATTCGATTCCATTCCATTTCACTCCATTCCATTCCGTTCCGTTCCGTTCCGTTCCGTTCCGTTCTGTTCCGTTCTATTCGGGTTGATTCCATTCTATTCCACTCCATTCCACTCGATTCCATTCGATTCCATTCGACTCCATTCCATTTCATTCCATTCCATTCCATTCCATTCCATTCCATTCCATTCCATTCCATTCCATTCCCTTCCATTCTATTCTATTGAATTCCATTCCATTCCATTCCATTCCTATCCATTCCATTGTACTCGGTTTGATTCCATTCCATTCCACTCCATTCCATTCCATTCCATTCCTTTCCATTCCATTCCATTCCATTCCGTTCTACGCGGTTTCGTTCCATTCCATTCCATTCCATTCCATTCCATTCCATTCCATTCCATTCCATTCCATTCCATTCCGTTCTACTTGGGTCCATTCCATTCCATTCCATTCCATTCCATTCCATTCCATTCCATTCCATTCCATTCCATTTGATTCCATTCCATTCCATTCCACTCCATTCCATTCTACTCGGGTGGATTCCATTCCATTCCATTCCATTCCATTCCATTCCATTCCATTCCATTCCATTCCATTTCATTCCAGTCCATTCCATTCGATTCCATTCCATTCCATTCCATTTCATTGCATTCCATTCCATTCCATTTCATTCCATTCTATTCCATTCCATTCCATTCCATTCCATTCCATTCCGTTCGATTAGATTCCCTTCGATTCCATTCCATTCCATTCCATTCCATTCCATTCCATTCCATTCCATTCCATTCCATTCCATTCCATTCCGTTCTATTCCATTCCATTCCATTCGATTCAATTCCATTCCATTCCATTCCGTTCCATTCCATTCCATTCCATTCCATTCCGTTCCATTCGATTCCATACCATTCCATTCCATTCCATTCCACTCCATTCCATTCTACTCGGGTGGATTCCATTCCATTCCATTCCATTCCATTCCATTCCATTCCATTCCATTCCATTCCATTCCATTTCATTCCAGTCCATTCCATTCGATTCCATTCCATTCCATTCCATTTCATTGCATTCCATTCCATTCCATTCCATTCCATTCCATTCCATTCCATTCCATTCCGTTCGATTAGATTCCCTTCGATTCCATTCCATTCCATTCCATTCCATTCCATTCCATTCCATTCCATTCCATTCGATTCCATTCCATTCCCTTCTATTCCATTCCATTCCATTCGATTCAATTCCATTCCATTCCATTCCATTCCATTCCATTCCATTCCATTCCATTCGATTCCATTCCATTCCATTCCATTCGATTCCATACCATTCCATTCCATTCCATCCCATTCCATTCCATTCCATTCCATTCCACTCCGTTCTACTCAGGTTCATTCCATTCCATTCCATTCCATTCCATTCTATTCCATTGAATTCCATTCCATTCCATTCCATTCTATTCCATTCCATTCCATTCCATTCCATTCCATTCCCTTCCATTCCGTTCTACTCGGGTTGATTCCATTCCATTCCATTCTATTCCATTCCATTCCATTCCATTCCATTCGGTTCCATTCGATTCCATTCGATTCCATTCTATTCCACTCCATTCCATTCTATTCCATTCGATTCCATTCGATTCCATTCCATTCCATTCCATTCCATTCCATTCCATTCCATTCCATTCCATTCCATTCGTTTCCATTCCATTCCATCCATTCCATTCCATTCCATTCCATTCTATTCCATTCCATTCCATTCCATTCCATTCCATTCGATTCCATTCCATTCCATTCCATTCCATTCCATTCCATTCCATTCCATTCCATTCCATTCCATTCCATTCCATTCCATTCCATTCCTTTCTACTCGTGTTGATTCCATTCCATTCCATTCCATTCCATTCTATTCCATTGAATTCCATTCCATTCCATTCCATTCCCTTCCATTCCGTTCTACTCGGGTTGATTCCATTCCATTCCATTCTATTCCATTCCATTCCATTCCATTCCATTCGATTCCATTCGATTCCATTCGATTCCATTCCTTTCCATTCCATTCCATTCCATTCCATTCCATTCCAATCCATTCCATTCTACTCGGGTTGATTCCATTCCATTCCATTCCATTCCATTCCATTCCATTCCATTCGCTTCCATTCCATTCCATTCGTTTCCGTTCCATTTCACTCCATTCCATTCCGTTCCGTTCCGTTCCGTTCCTTTCCGTTCTATTCTGGTTCATTCCATTCTATTCCACTCCATTCCACTCAATTCCATTCGATTCCATTCGATTCCATTCGATTCCATTCCATTGCATTCCATTCCATTCCAATGAATTCCATTCCACTCCATTCCATTCCATTCCATTCCATTCCATTCCATTCCTTTCTACTCGGGTTGATTCCATTCCATTCCATTCCATTCCATTCCATTCCATTCCAATCCATTCGATTCCATTCGATTCCATTCCATTCCATTCCATTGCATTCCATTACATTCCAATCCCTTCCATTCTACTCGGGTTGATTCCATTCCATTCCATTCCATTCCATTCCTTTAACTTCCATTCGCTTCCATTCGTTTCCATTTCATTCCATTCGATTCCATTCCATTTCACTCCATTCCATTCCGTTCCGTTCCGTTCCGTTCCATTCCATTCCATTCCACTATATTCCATTCCATTCCAATCCATTCCATTCTACTCGTGTTGATTCCTTTCCATTCCATTCTATTCCATTCCATTCCCTTCCATTCCATTCCATTCGGTCCCATTCGATTCCATTCGATTCCATTCCATTTCACTCCATTCCATTCCGTTCCGTTCCGTTCCGTTCCGTTCCGTTCTGTTCCGTTCTATTCGGGTTGATTCCATTCTATTCCACTCCATTCCACTCGATTCCATTCGATTCCATTCGACTCCATTCCATTTCATTCCATTCCATTCCATTCCATTCCATTCCATTCCATTCCATTCCATTCCCTTCCATTCTATTCTATTGAATTCCATTCCATTCCATTCCATTCCTATCCATTCCATTGTACTCGGGTTGATTCCATTCCATTCCACTCCATTCCATTCCATTCCATTCCTTTCCATTCCATTCCATTCCATTCCGTTCTACGCGGTTTCGTTCCATTCCATTCCATTCCATTCCATTCCATTCCATTCCATTCCATTCCATTCCATTCCATTCCGTTCTACTTGGGTCCATTCCATTCCATTCCATTCCATTCCATTCCATTCCATTCGATTCCATTTGATACCATTCCATTCCATTCCACTCCATTCCATTCTACTCGGGTGGATTCCATTCCATTCCATTCCATTCCATTCCATTCCATTCCATTCCATTCCATTCCATTTCATTCCAGTCCATTCCATTCGATTCCATTCCATTCCATTCCATTTCATTGCATTCCATTCCATTCCATTCCATTCCATTCCGTTCGATTAGATTCCCTTCGATTCCATTCCATTCCATTCCATTCCATTCCATTCCATTCCATTCCATTCCATTCCATTCCATTCCATTCCGTTCTATTCCATTCCATTCCATTCGATTCAATTCCATTCCATTCCATTCCATTCCATTCCATTCCATTTCATTCCAGTCCATTCCATTCGATTCCATTCCATTGCATTCCATTTCATTGCATTCCATTCCATTCCATTCCATTCCATTCCATTCCATTCCATTCCGTTCTACTCGTGTTGATTCCATTCCATTCCATTCGATTCCATTCGATTCCATTCCATTTCACTCCATTCCATTCCGTTCCGTTCCATTCCGTTCCGTTCCGTTCCGTTCCGTTCCATTCCATTCCGTTCTACTCGGGTTGATTCCATTCTATTCCACTCCATTCCATTCGATTCCATTCGATTCCATTCGATTCCATTCCATTCCATTCCATTCCATTCCATTCCATTTCATTCTATTCCATTGAATTCCATTCCATTCCATTTCTTTCCAATCCATTCCATTCTACTCCCGTTGATTCCATTCCATTCCATTCCATTCCATTCCATTCCATTCCATTCCATTCCATTCCATTCCATTCGATTCCATTCCATTCCATTCCATTCCATTCCATTCCATTCGATTCCATTCGATTCCATTCCATGCCAATCCATTCCATTCAATTCCATTCCATTCCATTCCGTTTTACTCGGGTTCATTCCATTCCATTCCATTCCATTCCATTCCATTCTATTCAATTCCATTCCATTCCATTCCATTCCATTCCATTCCATTCCATTCCATTCCATTCCATTCCATGCCATTCCATTCCATTCCATTCCATTCCATTCCATTCCATTCCATGCCATTCCATTCCATTCCATTCCATTCCATTCCATTCCATTCCGTTCTACTCGGGTTGAATCCATTCCATTCCATTCCATTCCATTCCATTCCATTCCATTCCATTCCGTTCTACTCGGGTTCATTCCATTCCATTCCATTCCATTCCATTCCATTCCATTCCATTCCATTTCATTCCAGTCCATTCCATTCGATTCCATTCCATTCCATTCCATTTCATTGCATTCCATTCCATTCCATTCCATTCCATTCCATTCCAATCCATAACTTTCTATTCGGGTTGATTCCATTCTATTCCATTCCATTCCGTTCGATTCCATTCGATTCCATTCGAATCCATTCCATCCCATTCCATTGCATTCCATTCGAATCCATTCCATCCCATTCCATTCCATTCCATTCCATTCCATTGAATTCCATTCCATTCCATTCCATTCCATTCCATTCCATTCCATTCCATTCCATTCCATTCGATTCCATTCCATTCCGTTCTACTCGGGTTGATTCCACTCCATTCCATTCCATTCCATTCCATTCCATTCCATTCCATTTGATTCCATTCGATTCCATTCGATTCCATTCGATTCCATTCCATTCCATTCCATTCCATTCCATTCCATTCCATTCCATTCCTTTCGATTCCATTCCATTTCATTCCATTCCATTCCATTCAATTGCATTCTATTCCATTCCGTTCTAATCGGGTTCGTTCCATTCCATTCCATAGCATTCCATTCTATTCCATTGAATTCCATTCCATTCCATTCCGTTCCATTCCATTCCATTCCATTCCATTCCATTCCATTTCATTCCTTTCTATTCCATTCCTCTCTACTCGGGTTGATTCCATTCCATTCCATTCCATTCCATTCCATTCCATTCCATTGAATTCCATTCCATTCCATTCCATTCCATTCCATTCCATTCCATTCCATTCCATTCCATTCCATTCCTTTCCGTTCTACTCGTGTTGATTCCATTCCATTCCATTCCATTCCATTCCATTCCATTCCATTCCTTTCCATTCCTTTCCATTCCATTCCATTCCGTTCTACTCGTGTTGATTCCATTCCATTCCATTCCATTCCATTCCATTCCATTCCATTCGATTCCATTCGATTCCATTCCATTCCATTCCACTATATTCCATTCCATTCCAATCCATTCCATTCTACTCGGGTTGATTCCTTTCCATTCCATTCTATTCCATTCCATTCCCTTCCATTCCATTCCATTCGGTCCCATTCGATTCCATTCGATTCCGTTCCATTTCACTCCATTCCATTCCGTTCCGTTCCGTTCCGTTCCGTTCCGTTCTGTTCCGTTCTATTCGGGTTGATTCCATTCTATTCCACTCCATTCCACTCGATTCCATTCGATTCCATTCGACTCCATTCCATTTCATTCCATTCCATTCCATTCCATTCCATTCCATTCCATTCCATTCCATTCCATTCCCTTCCATTCTATTCTATTGAATTCCATTCCATTCCATTCCATTCCTATCCATTCCATTGTACTCGGTTTGATTCCATTCCATTCCACTCCATTCCATTCCATTCCATTCCTTTCCATTCCATTCCATTCCATTCCGTTCTACGCGGTTTCGTTCCATTCCATTCCATTCCATTCCATTCCATTCCATTCCATTCCATTCCATTCCATTCCATTCCGTTCTACTTGGGTCCATTCCATTCCATTCCATTCCATTCCATTCCATTCCATTCCATTCCATTCCATTCCATTTGATTCCATTCCATTCCATTCCACTCCATTCCATTCTACTCGGGTGGATTCCATTCCATTCCATTCCATTCCATTCCATTCCATTCCATTCCATTCCATTCCATTTCATTCCAGTCCATTCCATTCGATTCCATTCCATTCCATTCCATTTCATTGCATTCCATTCCATTCCATTTCATTCCATTCTATTCCATTCCATTCCATTCCATTCCATTCCATTCCGTTCGATTAGATTCCCTTCGATTCCATTCCATTCCATTCCATTCCATTCCATTCCATTCCATTCCATTCCATTCCATTCCATTCCATTCCATTCCGTTCTATTCCATTCCATTCCATTCGATTCAATTCCATTCCATTCCATTCCGTTCCATTCCATTCCATTCCATTCCATTCCGTTCCATTCGATTCCATACCATTCCATTCCATTCCATTCCACTCCATTCCATTCTACTCGGGTGGATTCCATTCCATTCCATTCCATTCCATTCCATTCCATTCCATTCCATTCCATTCCATTCCATTTCATTCCAGTCCATTCCATTCGATTCCATTCCATTCCATTCCATTTCATTGCATTCCATTCCATTCCATTCCATTCCATTCCATTCCATTCCATTCCATTCCGTTCGATTAGATTCCCTTCGATTCCATTCCATTCCATTCCATTCCATTCCATTCCATTCCATTCCATTCCATTCCATTCGATTCCATTCCATTCCCTTCTATTCCATTCCATTCCATTCGATTCAATTCCATTCCATTCCATTCCATTCCATTCCATTCCATTCCATTCGATTCCATTCCATTCCATTCCATTCGATTCCATACCATTCCATTCCATTCCATCCCATTCCATTCCATTCCATTCCATTCCACTCCGTTCTACTCAGGTTCATTCCATTCCATTCCATTCCATTCCATTCTATTCCATTGAATTCCATTCCATTCCATTCCATTCTATTCCATTCCATTCCATTCCATTCCATTCCATTCCCTTCCATTCCGTTCTACTCGGGTTGATTCCATTCCATTCCATTCTATTCCATTCCATTCCATTCCATTCCATTCGGTTCCATTCGATTCCATTCGATTCCATTCTATTCCACTCCATTCCATTCTATTCCATTCGATTCCATTCGATTCCATTCCATTCCATTCCATTCCATTCCATTCCATTCCATTCCATTCCATTCGTTTCCATTCCATTCCATCCATTCCATTCCATTCCATTCCATTCTATTCCATTCCATTCCATTCCATTCCATTCCATTCGATTCCATTCCATTCCATTCCATTCCATTCCATTCCATTCCATTCCATTCCATTCCATTCCATTCCATTCCATTCCATTCCATTCCTTTCTACTCGTGTTGATTCCATTCCATTCCATTCCATTCCATTCTATTCCATTGAATTCCATTCCATTCCATTCCATTCCCTTCCATTCCGTTCTACTCGGGTTGATTCCATTCCATTCCATTCTATTCCATTCCATTCCATTCCATTCCATTCGATTCCATTCGATTCCATTCGATTCCATTCCTTTCCATTCCATTCCATTCCATTCCATTCCATTCCAATCCATTCCATTCTACTCGGGTTGATTCCATTCCATTCCATTCCATTCCATTCCATTCCATTCCATTCGCTTCCATTCCATTCCATTCGTTTCCGTTCCATTTCACTCCATTCCATTCCGTTCCGTTCCGTTCCGTTCCTTTCCGTTCTATTCTGGTTCATTCCATTCTATTCCACTCCATTCCACTCAATTCCATTCGATTCCATTCGATTCCATTCGATTCCATTCCATTGCATTCCATTCCATTCCAATGAATTCCATTCCACTCCATTCCATTCCATTCCATTCCATTCCATTCCATTCCTTTCTACTCGGGTTGATTCCATTCCATTCCATTCCATTCCATTCCATTCCATTCCAATCCATTCGATTCCATTCGATTCCATTCCATTCCATTCCATTGCATTCCATTACATTCCAATCCCTTCCATTCTACTCGGGTTGATTCCATTCCATTCCATTCCATTCCATTCCTTTAACTTCCATTCGCTTCCATTCGTTTCCATTTCATTCCATTCGATTCCATTCCATTTCACTCCATTCCATTCCGTTCCGTTCCGTTCCGTTCCATTCCATTCCATTCCACTATATTCCATTCCATTCCAATCCATTCCATTCTACTCGTGTTGATTCCTTTCCATTCCATTCTATTCCATTCCATTCCCTTCCATTCCATTCCATTCGGTCCCATTCGATTCCATTCGATTCCATTCCATTTCACTCCATTCCATTCCGTTCCGTTCCGTTCCGTTCCGTTCCGTTCTGTTCCGTTCTATTCGGGTTGATTCCATTCTATTCCACTCCATTCCACTCGATTCCATTCGATTCCATTCGACTCCATTCCATTTCATTCCATTCCATTCCATTCCATTCCATTCCATTCCATTCCATTCCATTCCCTTCCATTCTATTCTATTGAATTGCATTCCATTCCATTCCATTCCTATCCATTCCATTGTACTCGGGTTGATTCCATTCCATTCCACTCCATTCCATTCCATTCCATTCCTTTCCATTCCATTCCATTCCATTCCGTTCTACGCGGTTTCGTTCCATTCCATTCCATTCCATTCCATTCCATTCCATTCCATTCCATTCCATTCCATTCCATTCCGTTCTACTTGGGTCCATTCCATTCCATTCCATTCCATTCCATTCCATTCCATTCGATTCCATTTGATACCATTCCATTCCATTCCACTCCATTCCATTCTACTCGGGTGGATTCCATTCCATTCCATTCCATTCCATTCCATTCCATTCCATTCCATTCCATTCCATTTCATTCCAGTCCATTCCATTCGATTCCATTCCATTCCATTCCATTTCATTGCATTCCATTCCATTCCATTCCATTCCATTCCGTTCGATTAGATTCCCTTCGATTCCATTCCATTCCATTCCATTCCATTCCATTCCATTCCATTCCATTCCATTCCATTCCATTCCATTCCGTTCTATTCCATTCCATTCCATTCGATTCAATTCCATTCCATTCCATTCCATTCCATTCCATTCCATTCCATTCCATTCCATTCCGTTCCATTCGATTCCATACCATTCCATTCCATTCCATTCCACTCCATTCCATTCTACTCGGGTGGATTCCATTCCATTCCATTCCATTCCATTCCATTCCATTCCATTCCATTCCATTCGATTCCATTCCATTTCATTCCAGTCCATTCCATTCGATTCCATTCCATTCCATTCCATTTCATTGCATTCCATTCCATTCCATTCCATTCCATTCCATTCCATTCCATTCCATTCCATTCCGTTCGATTAGATTCCCTTCGATTCCATTCCATTCCATTCCATTCCATTCCATTCCATTCCATTCCATTCGATTCCATTCCATTCCCTTCTATTCCATTCCATTCCATTCGATTCAATTCCATTCCATTCCATTCCATTCCATTCCATTCCATTCGATTCCATTCCATTCCATTCCATTCGATTCCATACCATTCCATTCCATTCCATCCCATTCCATTCCATTCCATTCCATTCCACTCCGTTCTACTCAGGTTCATTCCATTCCATTCCATTCCATTCCATTCTATTCCATTGAATACCATTCCATTCCATTCCATTCTATTCCATTCCATTCCATTCCATTCCATTCCATTCCCTTCCATTCCGTTCTACTCGGGTTGATTCCATTCCATTCCATTCTATTCCATTCCATTCCATTCCATTCCATTCGGTTCCATTCGATTCCATTCGATTCCATTCTATTCCACTCCATTCCATTCTATTCCATTCGATTCCATTCGATTCCATTCCATTCCATTCCATTCCATTCCATTCCATTCCATTCCATTCCATTCGATTCCATTTGATTCCATTCCATTCCACTCCACTCCATTCCATTCTACTCGGGTGGATTCCATTCCATTCCATTCCATTCCATTCCATTCCATTCCATTCCATTCCATTCCATTCCATTCCATTTCATTCCAGTCCATTCCATTCGATTCCATTCCATTCCATTCCATTTCATTGCATTCCATTCCATTCCATTCCATTTCATTCCGTTCGATTAGATTCCCTTCGATTCCATTCCATTCCATTCCATTCCATTCCATTCCATTCCATTCCATTCCGTTCTATTCCATTCCATTCCATTCGATTCAATTCCATTCCATTCCATTCCATTCCATTCCATTCCATTCCATTCCATTCCATTCCGTTCCATTCGATTCCATACCATTCCATTCCATTCCATTCCACTCCATTCCATTCTACTCGGGTGGATTCCATTCCATTCCATTCCATTCCATTCCATTCCATTCCATTCCATTCCATTCGATTCCATTCCATTTCATTCCAGTCCATTCCATTCGATTCCATTCCATTCCATTCCATTTCATTGCATTCCATTCCATTCCATTCCATTCCATTCCATTCCATTCCATTCCGTTCGATTAGATTCCCTTCGATTCCATTCCATTCCATTCCATTCCATTCCATTCCATTCCATTCCATTCCATTCCATTCGATTCCATTCCATTCCCTTCTATTCCATTCCATTCCATTCGATTCAATTCCATTCCATTCCATTCCATTCCATTCCATTCCATTCGATTCCATTCCATTCCATTCCATTCGATTCCATACCATTCCATTCCATTCCATCCCATTCCATTCCATTCCATTCCATTCCACTCCGTTCTACTCAGGTTCATTCCATTCCATTCCATTCCATTCCATTCTATTCCATTGAATTCCATTCCATTCCATTCCATTCTATTCCATTCCATTCCATTCCATTCCATTCCATTCCCTTCCATTCCGTTCTACTCGGGTTGATTCCATTCCATTCCATTCTATTCCATTCCATTCCATTCCATTCCATTCGGTTCCATTCGATTCCATTCGATTCCATTCTATTCCACTCCATTCCATTCTATTCCATTCGATTCCATTCGATTCCATTCCATTCCATTCCATTCCATTCCATTCCATTCCATTCCATTCGTTTCCATTCCATTCCATCCATTCCATTCCATTCCATTCCATTCTATTCCATTACATTCCATTCCATTCCATTCCATTCGATTCCATTCCATTCCATTCCATTCCATTCCATTCCATTCCATTCCATTCCATTCCATTCCATTCCATTCCATTCCATTCCTTTCTACTCGGGTTGATTCCATTCCATTCCATTCCATTCCATTCCATTCCATTCCATTCCATTCCATTTCATTCTATTCCATTGGATTCCATTCCATTCCATTCCATTCCATTCCAATCCATTCCGTTCTACTCGGGTTGATTCCATTCCATTCCATTCCATTCCATTCCATTCCATTCCTTTCCATTCGATTCCATTCGATTCCATTCGATTCCATTCGATTCCATTCCATTCCATTCCATTGCATTCCATTCCATTCCAATCCATTCCATGCTACTCGGTTTGATTCCATTCCATTCCATTCCATTCCATTCCTTTCCCTTACATTCCATTCCATTCGGTTCCATTCCATTCCATTAGATTCCATTCCATTTCACTCCATTCCATTCCGTTCCGTTCCGTTCCGTTCCTTTCCATTCCGTTCAATTCCATTCCGTTCTACTCGGGTTGATTCCATTCTATTCCACTCCATTCCATTCGATTCCATTCGATTCCATTCCATTCCATTCCATTCCATTTCATTCCATTCCATTGAATTCCATTCCATTCCATTCCATTCCATTCCAATCCATTCCATTCTACTCGGGTTGATTCCATTCCATTCCATTCCATTCCATTCCATTCCATTCGATTCCATTCCATTCAATTCTATTCCATTCCATTCCATTCGATTCAATTCTATTCCATTCCATTCCATTCCATTCCATTCCATTCCATTCCATTCCATTCCATTCCATTCCACTCCATTCCATTCTATTCCATTCGATTCCATTCCATTCCATTCCATTCCATTCCATTCCGTTCTACTCGGGTTGATTCCATTCCATTCCATTCCATTCCATTCCATTCCATTCCATTCCATTCCATTCCATTCCTTTCTTTTCCATTCGATTCCATTCCATTCCATTCCATTCCATTCCAATCCATTCCATTCTACTCGGGTTGATTCCATTCCAATCCATTCCATTCCTTTCCATTCCATTCCATTCCATTCCATTCCATTCCATTCCATTCCATTCCATTCGGTTCCATTCGATTCCATTCGATTCCATTCTATTCCACTCCATTCCATTCTATTCCATTCGATTCCATTCGATTCCATTCCATTCCATTCCATTCCATTCCATTTCATTCTATTTCATTGAATTTCATTCCATTCCATTCCATTCCATTCCAATCCATTCCATTCTACTCGGGTTGATTCCATTCCATTCCATTCCATTCCATTCCATTCCATTCCATTCCATTCCATTCCATTCGTTTCCATTCAATTCCATCCATTCCATTCCATTCCATTCCATTCGATTCCATTACATTCCATTCCATCCCATTCCATTCGATTCCATTCGATTCCATTCCATTCCATTCCATTCCATTCCATTCCATTCCATTCCATTCCATTCCATTCCGTTCTACTCGGGTTCATTCCATTCCATTCCATTCTATTGCATTGAATTCCATTCCATTCCATTCCATTCCATTCCATTCCATTCCATTCCTTTCTACTCGGGTTGATTCCATTCCATTCCATTCCATTCCATTCTATTCCATTGAATTCCATTCCGTTCCATTCCATTCCATTCCATTCCATTCCATTCCATTCCATTCCATTCCATTCCATTCCATTCCGTTCTACTCGGGTTGATTCCATTCCATTCCATTCCATTCGATTCCATTCGATTCTATTCGATTCCATTCGATTCCATTCCATTCCATTCCATTCCATTCCATTCCAATCCATTCCATTCTACTCGGGTTGATTCCATTCCATTCCACTCCATTCCATTCCATTCCATTCCATTCGCTTCCATTCCATTCCATTCGTTTCCATTCCATTTCACTCCATTCCATTCCGTTCCGTTCCGTTCCGTTCCTTTCCGTTCTATTCTGGTTCATTCCATTCTATTCCACTCCATTCCACTCAATTCCATTCGATTCCATTCGATTCCATTCCATTCCATTCCATTCCATTCCATTCCATTCCCTTCCATTCTATTCTATTGAATTCAATTCCATTCCATTCCATTCCATTCCTATCCATTCCATTCTACTCGGGTTAATTCCATTCCATTCCATTCCATTCCATTCCATTCCATTCCATTCCATTCCATTCCATTCCGTTCTACTCGGGTTCATTCCATTCCATTCCATTCCATTCCATTCCGTTCCATTCCGTTCTACTCGGGTCCTTTCCATTCCATTCCATTCCATTCGATTCCCTTCCGTTCCATTCGATTCCATTCCATTCCATTCCAATCCATTCCATTCTACTCGGGTTGATTCCATTCCATTCCATTCCATTCCATTGCATTGCATTCCATTTAATTCCATTCCATTTCATACCAGTCCATTCCATTCGATTCCATTCCATTCCATTCCATTTCATTGCATTCCATTCCATTCCATTCCATTCCATTCCATAACTTTCTACTCGGGTTGATTCCATTCTATTCCATTCCATTGCATTCGATTCTATTCGATTCCATTCGTTTCCATTCCATTCCATTCCATTCCATTCCATTCCATTCCATTCCATTCCATTCCATTCCATTGAATTCCATTCCATTCCATTCCATTCCATTCCATTCCATTCCATTCCGTTCTACTCGGGTTGATTCCATTCCATTCCATTCCATTCCATTCCATTCCATTCCATTCCAATCCATTCGATTCCATTCGATTCCATTCCATTCCATTCCATTGCATTCCATTACATTCCAATCCATTCCATTCTACTCGGGTTGATTCCTTTCCATTCCATTCCATTCCATTCCTTTCCCTTCCATTCGATTCCATTCGGTTCCATTCCATTCCACTCGATTCCATTCCATTTCACTCCATTCCATTCCTTTCCGTTCCGTTCCGTTCCCTTCCATTCCGTTCCATTCCATTCCATTCTACTCGTGTTGATTCCAATCTATTCCACTCCATTCCATTCGATTCCATTTGATTCCATTCGATTCCATTCCATTCCATTCCATTCCATTCCATTCCATTCCATTCCATTTCATTCCATTCCATTGCATTCCATTCCATTCCATTCCATTCCATTCCATTGCATTCCATTCCATTCGATTCCATTCCATTCCATTCCATTCCATTCCATTCCATTCCATTCCATTCCATTCCGTTCTACTCGTGTTCATTCCATTCCATTCCTTTCCATTCCATTCCATTCCATTCTATTCCATTGAATTCCATTCCATTCCATTCCATTCCTTTCCATTCCATTCCATTCCATTCCATTCCGTTCCATTCCATTCCTCTCTACTCGGGTTGATTCCATTCCATTCCATTCCATTCCATTCTATTCCATTGAATTTCATTCCATTCCATTCCATTCCATTCCATTCCATTCCATTCCATTCCATTCCATTCCGTTCTACTCGGGTTCATTCCATTCCATTCCATTCCATTCCATTCCATTCCATTCCATTCCATTCCATTCCATTCCATTCCATTGGATTCCATTCCATTCCATTCCATTCCATTCCATTCCAATCCATTCCATTCTACTCGGGTTGATTCCATTCCATTCCATTCTATTCCATTCCATTCCATTCCTTTCCATTCCATTCCATTCCATTCCATTCCGTTCCATTCCATTCCTCTCTACTCGGGTTGATTCCATTCCATTCCATTCCATTCCATTCTATTCCATTGAATTTCATTCCATTCCATTCCATTCCATTCCATTCCATTCCATTCCATTCCATTCCATTCCGTTCTACTCGGGTTCATTCCATTCCATTCCATTCCATTCCATTCCATTCCATTCCATTCCATTCCATTCCATTCGATTCCATTCCATTTCATTCCAGTCCATTCCATTCGATTCCATTCCATTCCATTCCATTTCATTGCATTCCATTCCATTCCATTCCATTCCATTCCATTCCATTCCATTCCATTCCATTCCGTTCGATTAGATTCCCTTCGATTCCATTCCATTCCATTCCATTCCATTCCATTCCATTCCATTCCATTCGATTCCATTCCATTCCCTTCTATTCCATTCCATTCCATTCGATTCAATTCCATTCCATTCCATTCCATTCCATTCCATTCCATTCGATTCCATTCCATTCCATTCCATTCGATTCCATACCATTCCATTCCATTCCATCCCATTCCATTCCATTCCATTCCATTCCACTCCGTTCTACTCAGGTTCATTCCATTCCATTCCATTCCATTCCATTCTATTCCATTGAATTCCATTCCATTCCATTCCATTCTATTCCATTCCATTCCATTCCATTCCATTCCATTCCCTTCCATTCCGTTCTACTCGGGTTGATTCCATTCCATTCCATTCTATTCCATTCCATTCCATTCCATTCCATTCGGTTCCATTCGATTCCATTCGATTCCATTCTATTCCACTCCATTCCATTCTATTCCATTCGATTCCATTCGATTCCATTCCATTCCATTCCATTCCATTCCATTCCATTCCATTCCATTCGATTCCATTTGATTCCATTCCATTCCATTCCACTCCATTCCATTCTACTCGGGTGGATTCCATTCCATTCCATTCCATTCCATTCCATTCCATTCCATTCCATTCCATTCCATTCCATTCCATTTCATTCCAGTCCATTCCATTCGATTCCATTCCATTCCATTCCATTTCATTGCATTCCATTCCATTCCATTCCATTTCATTCCGTTCGATTAGATTCCCTTCGATTCCATTCCATTCCATTCCATTCCATTCCATTCCATTCCATTCCATTCCGTTCTATTCCATTCCATTCCATTCGATTCAATTCCATTCCATTCCATTCCATTCCATTCCATTCCATTCCATTCCATTCCATTCCGTTCCATTCGATTCCATACCATTCCATTCCATTCCATTCCACTCCATTCCATTCTACTCGGGTGGATTCCATTCCATTCCATTCCATTCCATTCCATTCCATTCCATTCCATTCCATTCCATTCGATTCCATTCCATTTCATTCCAGTCCATTCCATTCGATTCCATTCCATTCCATTCCATTTCATTGCATTCCATTCCATTCCATTCCATTCCATTCCATTCCATTCCATTCCATTCCGTTCGATTAGATTCCCTTCGATTCCATTCCATTCCATTCCATTCCATTCCATTCCATTCCATTCCATTCCATTCCATTCGATTCCATTCCATTCCCTTCTATTCCATTCCATTCCATTCGATTCAATTCCATTCCATTCCATTCCATTCCATTCCATTCCATTCGATTCCATTCCATTCCATTCCATTCGATTCCATACCATTCCATTCCATTCCATCCCATTCCATTCCATTCCATTCCATTCCACTCCGTTCTACTCAGGTTCATTCCATTCCATTCCATTCCATTCCATTCTATTCCATTGAATTCCATTCCATTCCATTCCATTCTATTCCATTCCATTCCATTCCATTCCATTCCATTCCCTTCCATTCCGTTCTACTCGGGTTGATTCCATTCCATTCCATTCTATTCCATTCCATTCCATTCCATTCCATTCGGTTCCATTCGATTCCATTCGATTCCATTCTATTCCACTCCATTCCATTCTATTCCATTCGATTCCATTCGATTCCATTCCATTCCATTCCATTCCATTCCATTCCATTCCATTCCATTCGTTTCCATTCCATTCCATCCATTCCATTCCATTCCATTCCATTCTATTCCATTACATTCCATTCCATTCCATTCCATTCGATTCCATTCCATTCCATTCCATTCCATTCCATTCCATTCCATTCCATTCCATTCCATTCCATTCCATTCCTTTCTACTCGGGTTGATTCCATTCCATTCCATTCCATTCCATTCCATTCCATTCCATTCCATTTCATTCTATTCCATTGGATTCCATTCCATTCCATTCCATTCCATTCCAATCCATTCCGTTCTACTCGGGTTGATTCCATTCCATTCCATTCCATTCCATTCCATTCCATTCCTTTCCATTCGATTCCATTCGATTCCATTCGATTCCATTCGATTCCATTCCATTCCATTCCATTGCATTCCATTCCATTCCAATCCATTCCATGCTACTCGGTTTGATTCCATTCCATTCCATTCCATTCCATTCCTTTCCCTTACATTCCATTCCATTCGGTTCCATTCCATTCCATTAGATTCCATTCCATTTCACTCCATTCCATTCCGTTCCGTTCCGTTCCGTTCCTTTCCATTCCGTTCAATTCCATTCCGTTCTACTCGGGTTGATTCCATTCTATTCCACTCCATTCCATTCGATTCCATTCGATTCCATTCCATTCCATTCCATTCCATTTCATTCCATTCCATTGAATTCCATTCCATTCCATTCCATTCCATTCCAATCCATTCCATTCTACTCGGGTTGATTCCATTCCATTCCATTCCATTCCATTCCATTCCATTCGATTCCATTCCATTCAATTCTATTCCATTCCATTCCATTCGATTCAATTCTATTCCATTCCATTCCATTCCATTCCATTCCATTCCATTCCATTCCATTCCATTCCATTCCACTCCATTCCATTCTATTCCATTCGATTCCATTCCATTCCATTCCATTCCATTCCATTCCGTTCTACTCGGGTTGATTCCATTCCATTCCATTCCATTCCATTCCATTCCATTCCATTCCATTCCATTCCATTCCTTTCTTTTCCATTCGATTCCATTCCATTCCATTCCATTCCATTCCAATCCATTCCATTCTACTCGGGTTGATTCCATTCCAATCCATTCCATTCCTTTCCATTCCATTCCATTCCATTCCATTCCATTCCATTCCATTCCATTCCATTCGGTTCCATTCGATTCCATTCGATTCCATTCTATTCCACTCCATTCCATTCTATTCCATTCGATTCCATTCGATTCCATTCCATTCCATTCCATTCCATTCCATTTCATTCTATTTCATTGAATTTCATTCCATTCCATTCCATTCCATTCCAATCCATTCCATTCTACTCGGGTTGATTCCATTCCATTCCATTCCATTCCATTCCATTCCATTCCATTCCATTCCATTCCATTCGTTTCCATTCAATTCCATCCATTCCATTCCATTCCATTCCATTCGATTCCATTACATTCCATTCCATCCCATTCCATTCGATTCCATTCGATTCCATTCCATTCCATTCCATTCCATTCCATTCCATTCCATTCCATTCCATTCCGTTCTACTCGGGTTCATTCCATTCCATTCCATTCTATTGCATTGAATTCCATTCCATTCCATTCCATTCCATTCCATTCCATTCCATTCCTTTCTACTCGGGTTGATTCCATTCCATTCCATTCCATTCCATTCTATTCCATTGAATTCCATTCCGTTCCATTCCATTCCATTCCATTCCATTCCATTCCATTCCATTCCATTCCATTCCATTCCATTCCATTCCGTTCTACTCGGGTTGATTCCATTCCATTCCATTCCATTCGATTCCATTCGATTCTATTCGATTCCATTCGATTCCATTCCATTCCATTCCATTCCATTCCATTCCAATCCATTCCATTCTACTCGGGTTGATTCCATTCCATTCCACTCCATTCCATTCCATTCCATTCCATTCGCTTCCATTCCATTCCATTCGTTTCCATTCCATTTCACTCCATTCCATTCCGTTCCGTTCCGTTCCGTTCCTTTCCGTTCTATTCTGGTTCATTCCATTCTATTCCACTCCATTCCACTCAATTCCATTCGATTCCATTCGATTCCATTCCATTCCATTCCATTCCATTCCATTCCATTCCCTTCCATTCTATTCTATTGAATTCAATTCCATTCCATTCCATTCCATTCCTATCCATTCCATTCTACTCGGGTTAATTCCATTCCATTCCATTCCATTCCATTCCATTCCATTCCATTCCATTCCATTCCATTCCGTTCTACTCGGGTTCATTCCATTCCATTCCATTCCATTCCATTCCGTTCCATTCCGTTCTACTCGGGTCCTTTCCATTCCATTCCATTCCATTCGATTCCCTTCCGTTCCATTCGATTCCATTCCATTCCATTCCAATCCATTCCATTCTACTCGGGTTGATTCCATTCCATTCCATTCCATTCCATTTCATTGCATTCCATTTAATTCCATTCCATTTCATACCAGTCCATTCCATTCGATTCCATTCCATTCCATTCCATTTCATTGCATTCCATTCCATTCCATTCCATTCCATTCCATAACTTTCTACTCGGGTTGATTCCATTCTATTCCATTCCATTGCATTCGATTCTATTCGATTCCATTCGTTTCCATTCCATTCCATTCCATTCCATTCCATTCCATTCCATTCCATTCCATTCCATTCCATTGAATTCCATTCCATTCCATTCCATTCCATTCCATTCCATTCCATTCCGTTCTACTCGGGTTGATTCCATTCCATTCCATTCCATTCCATTCCATTCCATTCCATTCCAATCCATTCGATTCCATTCGATTCCATTCCATTCCATTCCATTGCATTCCATTACATTCCAATCCATTCCATTCTACTCGGGTTGATTCCTTTCCATTCCATTCCATTCCATTCCTTTCCCTTCCATTCGATTCCATTCGGTTCCATTCCATTCCACTCGATTCCATTCCATTTCACTCCATTCCATTCCTTTCCGTTCCGTTCCGTTCCCTTCCATTCCGTTCCATTCCATTCCATTCTACTCGTGTTGATTCCAATCTATTCCACTCCATTCCATTCGATTCCATTTGATTCCATTCGATTCCATTCCATTCCATTCCATTCCATTCCATTCCATTCCATTCCATTTCATTCCATTCCATTGCATTCCATTCCATTCCATTCCATTCCATTCCATTGCATTCCATTCCATTCGATTCCATTCCATTCCATTCCATTCCATTCCATTCCATTCCATTCCATTCCATTCCGTTCTACTCGTGTTCATTCCATTCCATTCCTTTCCATTCCATTCCATTCCATTCTATTCCATTGAATTCCATTCCATTCCATTCCATTCCTTTCCATTCCATTCCATTCCATTCCATTCCGTTCCATTCCATTCCTCTCTACTCGGGTTGATTCCATTCCATTCCATTCCATTCCATTCTATTCCATTGAATTTCATTCCATTCCATTCCATTCCATTCCATTCCATTCCATTCCATTCCATTCCATTCCGTTCTACTCGGGTTCATTCCATTCCATTCCATTCCATTCCATTCCATTCCATTCCATTCCATTCCATTCCATTCCATTGGATTCCATTCCATTCCATTCCATTCCATTCCATTCCAATCCATTCCATTCTACTCGGGTTGATTCCATTCCATTCCATTCTATTCCATTCCATTCCATTCCATTCAATTCCATTCCATTACATTCGGTTCCATTCGATTCCATTCGATTCCATTCCATTTCACTCCATTCCATTCCGTTCCGTTCCGTTCCGTTCCATTCCATTCCGTTCTATTCGGGTTCATTCCATTCTATTCCACTCCATTCCATTCAATTCCATTCGATTCCATTCGATTCCATTCCATTCCATTCCATTCCATTCCATTCCATTCCATTCCCTTCCATTCTATTCTATTGAATTCCCTTCCATTCCATTCCATTCCATTCCTATCCATTCCATTCTAATCGGGTTGATTCCATTCCATTCCATTCCATTCCATTCCATTCCATTCCATTCCATTCCACTCCATTCCATTCGGTTCTACTCGGGTTCATTCCATTCCATTCCATTCCATTCCATTCCATTCCATAACGTTCTACTCGGGTCCATTCCATACCATTCCATTCCATTCGATTCCCTTCCATTCCATTCGATTCCATTCCATTCCATTCCAATCCATTCCATTCTACTCGGGTTGATTCCATTCCATTCCATTCCATTCCATTCCATTTAATTGCATTCCATTCCATTCCATTCCAATCCATAACTTTCTATTCGGGTTGATTCCATTCTATTCCATTCCATTCCGTTCGATTCCATTCGATTCCATTCGATTCCATTCCATCCCATTCCATTCCATTCCATTCCATTGAATTCCATTCCATTCCATTCCATTCCATTCCATTCCATTCCATTCCGTTCCATTCCATTCCATTCCATTCCATTCCATTCCATTCCGTTCTACTCGGGTTGATTCCATTCCATTCCATTCCATTCCATTCAATTCCATTCCATTCCATTCGATTCCATTCGATTCCATTCTATTCCATTCGATTCCATTCCATTCCATTCCATTGCATTCCATTCCATTCCAATCCATTCCATTCTACTCGGGTTGATTCCATTCCATTCCATTCCATTCCATTCCTTTCCCTTCCATTCCATTCCATTCGGTTCCATTCCATTCCATTCGATTCCATCCCATTTCACTCCATTCCATTCCATTCCATTCCATTCGATTCCATTCCATTCCGTTCCATTCGATTCCATTCCATTCCATTCCATTCCATTCCATTCCACTCCGTTCTACTCAGGTTCATTCCATTCCATTCCATTCCATTCCATTCCATTCCATTCCGTTCTACTCGGGTTGATTCCATTCCATTCCATTCCATTCCATTCCATTACATTCCATTCCATTCCATTCCATTCCATTCCATTCCATTCGATTCCATTCGATTCCATTCTATTCCATTCGATTCCATTCCATTCCATTCCATTGCATTCCATTCCATTCCAATCCATTCCATTCTACTCGGGTTGATTCCATTCCATTCCATTCCATTCCATTCCATTCCCTTCCATTCCATTCCATTTGGTTCCTTTCGATTCCATTGGATTCCATTCCATTTCACTCCATTCCATTTCATTCCGTTCCGTTCCGTTCCCTTCCATTCCGTTCTATTCGGGTTGATTCCATTCTATTCCAATCCATTCCATTCCATTCCATTCGATTCCATTCGATTCCATTCCATTCTTTTCCATTCCATTCCATTCTGTTCTATTGAATTCCATTCCATTCCATTCCATTCCATTCCAATCCATTCCTCTCTACTCGGGTTGATTCCATTCCATTCCATTCCATTCCATTCCATTCCATTCCATTCCATTCCATTCCATTCCATTCCATTCCATTCCATTCCATTCTACTCGGGTTGATTGCATTCCATTCCATTCCATTCCATTCCATTCCATTCCATTCCATTCGATTCCATTCGATTCCATTCCATGCCAATCCATTCAATTCAATTCCATTCCATTCCATTCCGTTTTACTCAGGTTCATTCCATTCCATTCTATTCCATTCCATTCCATTCTATTCAATTCCATTCCATTCCATTCCATTCCATTCCATTCCATTCCATTCTATTCCATTGAATTCCATTCCATTCCATTCCATTCCATTCCATGCCATTCCATTCCATTCCATTCCATTCCATTCCATTCCATTCCATTCCGTTCTACTCGGGTTGATTCCATTCCATTCCATTCCATTTCATTCCATTCCATTCCATTCCATTCCGTTCTACTCGGGTTAATTCCATTCCATTCCATTCCATTCCATTCCATTCCATTCCGTTCTACTCGGGTCCATTCCATTCCATTCCATTCCATTCGATTCCCTTCCATTCCATTCGATTCCATTCCATTCCATTCCAATCCATTCCATTCTACTCGGGTTGATTCCATTCCATTCCATTCCATTCCATTCCATTCCATTCCATTCCATTCCATTCCATTTCATTCCAGTCCATTCCATTTGATTCCATTCCATTTCATTGCATTCCATTCCGTTCCATTCCATTCCATTCCATTCCATAACTTTCTTCTCGGGTTGATTCCATTCTATTCCAATCCATTCCGTTCGATTCCATTCGATTCCATTCGATTCCATTCCATCCCATTCCATTCCAATCCATTCCATTCCATTGAATTCCATTCCATTCCATTCCATTCCATTCCATTCCATTCCATTCCATTCCATTCCATTCCATTCCATTCCATTCCATTCCATTCCGTTCTACTCGGGTTGATTCCATTCCATTCCATTCCATTCCATTCCATTCCATTCCATTCCATTCGATTCCATTCGATTCCATTCGATTCCATTCCATTCCATTCCATTGCATTCCATTCCATTCCAATCCATTCCATTCTACTCGGGTTGATTCCATTCCATTCCATTCCATTCCATTCCTTTCCCTTCCATTCCATTCCATTCGGTTCCATTCCATTCCATTCGATTCCATTCCATTTCACTCCATTCCATTCCGTTCCGTTCCGTTCCGTTCCTTTCCATTCCGTTCCATTCCATTCCGTTCTACTCGGGTTGATTCCATTCTATTCCACTCCATTCCATTCGATTCCATTCGATTCCATTCGATTCCATTCCATTCCATTCCATTCCAATCCATTCCATTCTACTCGGGTTGATTCCATTCCATTCCATTCCATTCCATTCCATTCCATTCCATTCCTTTCCATTCCATTCCATTTCATTCCATTCCATTCCATTCAATTGCATTCTATTCCATTCCGTTCTACTCGGGTTCGTTCCATTCCATTCCATTGCATTCCATTCTACTCCATTGAATTCCTTTCCATTCCATTCCGTTCCATTCCATTCCATTCCATTCCATTCCATTCCATTCCATTCCATTCCTTTCCATTCCATTCCTCTCTACTCGGGTTGATTCCATTCCATTCCATTCCATTCCATTCCATTCCATTCCATTCCATTCCATTCCGTTCTACTCGGGTCCATTCCATTCCATTCCATTCCGTTCTACTCGGGTCCATTCCATTCCATTCCATTCCATTCAATTCCCTTCCATTCCATTCGATTCCATTCCATTCCATTCCAATCCATTCCATTCTACTCGGGTTGATTCCATTCCATTCCATTCCTTTCCATTCCATTCCATTCCATTCCATTCCATTCCATTTCATTCCAGTCCATTCCATTCGATTCCATTCCATTTCATTGCATTCCATTCCGTTCTATTCCATTCCATTCCAATCCATGACTTTCTATTCGGGTTGATTCCATTCTATTCCATTCCATTCCGTTCGATTCCATTCGATTCCATTCGATTCCATTCCATCCCATTCCATTCCAATCCATTCCATTCCATTGAATTCCATTCCATTCCATTCCATTCCATTCCATTCCATTCCATTCCATTCCATTCCATTCCATTCCGTTCTACTCGGGTTGATTCCATTCCACTCCATTCCATTCCATTCCATTCCATTCCATTCCATTCGATTCCATTCGATTCCATTCGATTCCATTCGATTCCATTCCATTCCATTCCATTGCATTCCATTCCATTCCAATCCATTCCATTCTACTCGGGTTGATTCCATTCCATTCCATTCCATTCCATTCCTTTCCCTTCCATTCCATTCCATTCGGTTCCATTCCATTCCATTCGATTCCATTCCATTTCACTCCATTCCATTCCGTTCCGTTCCGTTCCGTTCCTTTTCATTCCGTTCCATTCCATTCCGTTCTTCTCGGGTTGATTCCATTCTATTCCACTCCATTCCATTCGATTCCATTCGATTCCATTCGATTCCATTACATTCCATTCCATTCCAATCCATTCCATTCTACTCGGGTTGATTCCATTCCATTCCATTCCATTCCATTCCACTCTATTCCATTCCATTCCATTCCATTCCATTCCATTCCATTCCATTCCTTTCCATTCCATTCCATTTCATTCCATTCCATTCCATTCAATTGCATTCTATTCCATTCCGTTCTACTCGGGTTCGTTCCATTCCATTCCATTGCATTCCATTCTACTCCATTGAATTCCATTCCATTCCATTCCGTTCCATTCCTTTCCATTCCATTCCATTCCATTCCATTCCATTCCTTTCCATTCCATTCCTCTCTACTCGGGTTGATTCCATTCCATTCCATTCCATTCCATTCCATTCCATTCCATGGAATTCCATTCCATTCCATTCCATTCCATTCCATTCCATTCCATTCCATTCCGTTCTACTCGGGTCCATTCCATTCCATTCCATTCCATTCCATTTGATTCCATTTGATTCCATTCCATTCCATTCCACTCCATTCCATTCTACTCGGGTGGATTCCATTCCATTCCATTCCATTCCATTCCATTCCATTCCATTCCATTCCATTCCATTCCTTTCCATTCCATTCCATTTCATTCCATTCCATTCCATTCCATTCCATTCCATTCCATTCCGTTCTACTCGTGTTGATTCCATTCCATTCCATTTGATTCCATTCGATTCCATTCCATTTCACTCCATTCCATTCCGTTCCGTTCCATTCCGTTCCGTTCCGTTCCGTTCCGTTCCATTCCATTCCGTTCTACTCAGGTTGATTCCATTCTATTCCACTCCATTCCATTCGATTCCATTCGATTCCATTCGATTCCATTCCATTCCATTCCACTCCATTCCATTCCATTCCATTCCATTCCATTTCATTCTATTCCATTGAATTCCATTCCATTCCATTCCATTCCATTCCAATCCATTCCATTCTACTCGGGTTGATTCCATTCCATTCCATTCCATTCCATTCCATTCCATTCCATTCCTTTCCGTTCTACTCGGGTTGATTCCATTCCATTCCATTCCATTCCATTCCATTCCATTCGATTCCATTCGATTCCATTCGATTCGATTCCATTCCATTCCATTATATTCCATTCCATTCCAATCCATTCCATTCTACTCGGGTTGATTCCTTTCCATTCCATTCTATTCCATTCCATTCCCTTCCATTCCATTCCATTCGGTCCCATTCGATTCCATTCGATTCCATTCCATTTCACTCCATTCCATTCCGTTCCGTTCCGTTCCGTTCCGTTCTGTTCCGTTCTATTCGGGTTGATTCCATTCTATTCCACTCCATTCCACTCGATTCCATTCGATTCCATTCGATTCCATTCCGTTTCATTCCATTCCATTCCATTCCATTCCATTCCATTCCATTCCCTTCCATTCTATTCTATTGAATTCCATTCCATTCCATTCCATTCCATTGCATTCCTATCCATTCCATTCTACTCGGGTTGATTCCATTCCATTCCATTCCATTCCATTCCATTCCATTCCATTCCATTCCATTCCATTCCGTTCTACTCGGGTCCATTCCATTCCATTCCATTCCATTCCATTCCATTCGATTTGATTCCATTCCATTCCATTCCACTCCATTCCATTCTACTCGGGTGGATTCCATTCCATTCCATTCCATTCCATTCCATTTCATTCCAGTCCATTCCATTCGATTCCATTCCATTCCATTCCATTTCATTGCATTCCATTCCATTCCATTCCATTCCATTCCATTCCATTCCATTCCATTCCATTCCGTTCTACTCGTGTTGATTCCATTCCATTCCATTCGATTCCATTCGATTCCATTCCATTTCACTCCATTCCAATCCGTTCCGTTCCATTCCGTTCCGTTCCGTTCCATTCAATTCCGTTCTACTCGGGTTGATTCCATTCTATTCCACTCCATTGCATTCGATTCCATTCGACTCCATTCGATTCCATTCCATTCCTTTCCATTCCATTCCATTCCATTCCATTTCATTCTATTCCATTGAATTCCATTCCATTCCATTCCATTCCATTCCAATCCATTCCATTCTACTCGGGTTGATTCCATTCCATTCCATTCCATTCCATTCCATTCCATTCCTTTCCCTTCCATTCCATTCCATTCCATTCCATTCCATTCCATTCCATTCCATTCCATTCCGTTCCATTCCATTCCATTCGATTCCATTCCATGACAATCCATTCCAATCCATTCCATTCCATTCCATTCCATTCTATTCCATTGAATTCCATTCCATTCCATTCCATTCCATTCCATTCCATGCCATTCCATTCCATTCCATTCCATTCCATTCCATTCCGTTCTACTCGTGTTGATTCCATTTCATTCCATTCCATTCCATTCCATTCCATTCCGTTCTACTCGGGTTCATTCCATTCCATTCCATTCCATTCCATTCCATTCCATTCCATTCCATTCCATTCCATTCCATTCCGTTCTACTCGGGTCCATTCCATTCCATTCCATTCCATTCGATTCCCTTCCATTCCATTCGATTCCATTCCATTCCATTCCAATCCATTCCATTCTACTCGGGTTATTTCCATTCCATTCCATTCCATTCCATTCCATTCCATTCCATTCCATTCCATTCCATTCCATTCCATTCCATTCCGTTCTACTCGGGTTGATTCCATTCCATTCCATTCCATTCCATTCCATTCCATTCCATAACTTTCTACTCGGGTTGATTCCATTCTATTCCATTCCATTGCATTCGATTCTATTCGATTCCATTCGTTTCCATTCCATTCCATTCCATTCCATTCCATTCCATTCCATTCCATTCCATTCCATTCCATTGAATTCCATTCCATTCCATTCCATTCCATTCCATTCCATTCCATTCCGTTCTACTCGGGTTGATTCCATTCCATTCCATTCCATTCCATTCCATTCCATTCCATTCCAATCCATTCGATTCCATTCGATTCCATTCCATTCCATTCCATTGCATTCCATTACATTCCAATCCATTCCATTCTACTCGGGTTGATTCCTTTCCATTCCATTCCATTCCATTCCTTTCCCTTCCATTCGATTCCATTCGGTTCCATTCCATTCCACTCGATTCCATTCCATTTCACTCCATTCCATTCCTTTCCGTTCCGTTCCGTTCCCTTCCATTCCGTTCCATTCCATTCCATTCTACTCGTGTTGATTCCAATCTATTCCACTCCATTCCATTCGATTCCATTTGATTCCATTCGATTCCATTCCATTCCATTCCATTCCATTCCATTCCATTCCATTCCATTTCATTCCATTCCATTGCATTCCATTCCATTCCATTCCATTCCATTCCATTGCATTCCATTCCATTCGATTCCATTCCATTCCATTCCATTCCATTCCATTCCATTCCATTCCATTCCATTCCGTTCTACTCGTGTTCATTCCATTCCATTCCTTTCCATTCCATTCCATTCCATTCTATTCCATTGAATTCCATTCCATTCCATTCCATTCCTTTCCATTCCATTCCATTCCATTCCATTCCGTTCCATTCCATTCCTCTCTACTCGGGTTGATTCCATTCCATTCCATTCCATTCCATTCTATTCCATTGAATTTCATTCCATTCCATTCCATTCCATTCCATTCCATTCCATTCCATTCCATTCCATTCCGTTCTACTCGGGTTCATTCCATTCCATTCCATTCCATTCCATTCCATTCCATTCCATTCCATTCCATTCCATTCCATTGGATTCCATTCCATTCCATTCCATTCCATTCCATTCCAATCCATTCCATTCTACTCGGGTTGATTCCATTCCATTCCATTCTATTCCATTCCATTCCATTCCATTCAATTCCATTCCATTACATTCGGTTCCATTCGATTCCATTCGATTCCATTCCATTTCACTCCATTCCATTCCGTTCCGTTCCGTTCCGTTCCATTCCATTCCGTTCTATTCGGGTTCATTCCATTCTATTCCACTCCATTCCATTCAATTCCATTCGATTCCATTCGATTCCATTCCATTCCATTCCATTCCATTCCATTCCATTCCATTCCCTTCCATTCTATTCTATTGAATTCCCTTCCATTCCATTCCATTCCATTCCTATCCATTCCATTCTAATCGGGTTGATTCCATTCCATTCCATTCCATTCCATTCCATTCCATTCCATTCCATTCCACTCCATTCCATTCGGTTCTACTCGGGTTCATTCCATTCCATTCCATTCCATTCCATTCCATTCCATAACGTTCTACTCGGGTCCATTCCATACCATTCCATTCCATTCGATTCCCTTCCATTCCATTCGATTCCATTCCATTCCATTCCAATCCATTCCATTCTACTCGGGTTGATTCCATTCCATTCCATTCCATTCCATTCCATTTAATTGCATTCCATTCCATTCCATTCCAATCCATAACTTTCTATTCGGGTTGATTCCATTCTATTCCATTCCATTCCGTTCGATTCCATTCGATTCCATTCGATTCCATTCCATCCCATTCCATTCCATTCCATTCCATTGAATTCCATTCCATTCCATTCCATTCCATTCCATTCCATTCCATTCCGTTCCATTCCATTCCATTCCATTCCATTCCATTCCATTCCGTTCTACTCGGGTTGATTCCATTCCATTCCATTCCATTCCATTCAATTCCATTCCATTCCATTCGATTCCATTCGATTCCATTCTATTCCATTCGATTCCATTCCATTCCATTCCATTGCATTCCATTCCATTCCAATCCATTCCATTCTACTCGGGTTGATTCCATTCCATTCCATTCCATTCCATTCCTTTCCCTTCCATTCCATTCCATTCGGTTCCATTCCATTCCATTCGATTCCATCCCATTTCACTCCATTCCATTCCATTCCATTCCATTCGATTCCATTCCATTCCGTTCCATTCGATTCCATTCCATTCCATTCCATTCCATTCCATTCCACTCCGTTCTACTCAGGTTCATTCCATTCCATTCCATTCCATTCCATTCCATTCCATTCCGTTCTACTCGGGTTGATTCCATTCCATTCCATTCCATTCCATTCCATTACATTCCATTCCATTCCATTCCATTCCATTCCATTCCATTCGATTCCATTCGATTCCATTCTATTCCATTCGATTCCATTCCATTCCATTCCATTGCATTCCATTCCATTCCAATCCATTCCATTCTACTCGGGTTGATTCCATTCCATTCCATTCCATTCCATTCCATTCCCTTCCATTCCATTCCATTTGGTTCCTTTCGATTCCATTGGATTCCATTCCATTTCACTCCATTCCATTTCATTCCGTTCCGTTCCGTTCCCTTCCATTCCGTTCTATTCGGGTTGATTCCATTCTATTCCAATCCATTCCATTCCATTCCATTCGATTCCATTCGATTCCATTCCATTCTTTTCCATTCCATTCCATTCTGTTCTATTGAATTCCATTCCATTCCATTCCATTCCATTCCAATCCATTCCTCTCTACTCGGGTTGATTCCATTCCATTCCATTCCATTCCATTCCATTCCATTCCATTCCATTCCATTCCATTCCATTCCATTCCATTCCATTCCATTCTACTCGGGTTGATTGCATTCCATTCCATTCCATTCCATTCCATTCCATTCCATTCCATTCGATTCCATTCGATTCCATTCCATGCCAATCCATTCAATTCAATTCCATTCCATTCCATTCCGTTTTACTCAGGTTCATTCCATTCCATTCTATTCCATTCCATTCCATTCTATTCAATTCCATTCCATTCCATTCCATTCCATTCCATTCCATTCCATTCTATTCCATTGAATTCCATTCCATTCCATTCCATTCCATTCCATGCCATTCCATTCCATTCCATTCCATTCCATTCCATTCCATTCCATTCCGTTCTACTCGGGTTGATTCCATTCCATTCCATTCCATTTCATTCCATTCCATTCCATTCCATTCCGTTCTACTCGGGTTAATTCCATTCCATTCCATTCCATTCCATTCCATTCCATTCCGTTCTACTCGGGTCCATTCCATTCCATTCCATTCCATTCGATTCCCTTCCATTCCATTCGATTCCATTCCATTCCATTCCAATCCATTCCATTCTACTCGGGTTGATTCCATTCCATTCCATTCCATTCCATTCCATTCCATTCCATTCCATTCCATTCCATTTCATTCCAGTCCATTCCATTTGATTCCATTCCATTTCATTGCATTCCATTCCGTTCCATTCCATTCCATTCCATTCCATAACTTTCTTCTCGGGTTGATTCCATTCTATTCCAATCCATTCCGTTCGATTCCATTCGATTCCATTCGATTCCATTCCATCCCATTCCATTCCAATCCATTCCATTCCATTGAATTCCATTCCATTCCATTCCATTCCATTCCATTCCATTCCATTCCATTCCATTCCATTCCATTCCATTCCATTCCATTCCATTCCGTTCTACTCGGGTTGATTCCATTCCATTCCATTCCATTCCATTCCATTCCATTCCATTCCATTCGATTCCATTCGATTCCATTCGATTCCATTCCATTCCATTCCATTGCATTCCATTCCATTCCAATCCATTCCATTCTACTCGGGTTGATTCCATTCCATTCCATTCCATTCCATTCCTTTCCCTTCCATTCCATTCCATTCGGTTCCATTCCATTCCATTCGATTCCATTCCATTTCACTCCATTCCATTCCGTTCCGTTCCGTTCCGTTCCTTTCCATTCCGTTCCATTCCATTCCGTTCTACTCGGGTTGATTCCATTCTATTCCACTCCATTCCATTCGATTCCATTCGATTCCATTCGATTCCATTCCATTCCATTCCATTCCAATCCATTCCATTCTACTCGGGTTGATTCCATTCCATTCCATTCCATTCCATTCCATTCCATTCCATTCCTTTCCATTCCATTCCATTTCATTCCATTCCATTCCATTCAATTGCATTCTATTCCATTCCGTTCTACTCGGGTTCGTTCCATTCCATTCCATTGCATTCCATTCTACTCCATTGAATTCCTTTCCATTCCATTCCGTTCCATTCCATTCCATTCCATTCCATTCCATTCCATTCCATTCCATTCCTTTCCATTCCATTCCTCTCTACTCGGGTTGATTCCATTCCATTCCATTCCATTCCATTCCATTCCATTCCATTCCATTCCATTCCGTTCTACTCGGGTCCATTCCATTCCATTCCATTCCGTTCTACTCGGGTCCATTCCATTCCATTCCATTCCATTCAATTCCCTTCCATTCCATTCGATTCCATTCCATTCCATTCCAATCCATTCCATTCTACTCGGGTTGATTCCATTCCATTCCATTCCTTTCCATTCCATTCCATTCCATTCCATTCCATTCCATTTCATTCCAGTCCATTCCATTCGATTCCATTCCATTTCATTGCATTCCATTCCGTTCTATTCCATTCCATTCCAATCCATGACTTTCTATTCGGGTTGATTCCATTCTATTCCATTCCATTCCGTTCGATTCCATTCGATTCCATTCGATTCCATTCCATCCCATTCCATTCCAATCCATTCCATTCCATTGAATTCCATTCCATTCCATTCCATTCCATTCCATTCCATTCCATTCCATTCCATTCCATTCCATTCCGTTCTACTCGGGTTGATTCCATTCCACTCCATTCCATTCCATTCCATTCCATTCCATTCCATTCGATTCCATTCGATTCCATTCGATTCCATTCGATTCCATTCCATTCCATTCCATTGCATTCCATTCCATTCCAATCCATTCCATTCTACTCGGGTTGATTCCATTCCATTCCATTCCATTCCATTCCTTTCCCTTCCATTCCATTCCATTCGGTTCCATTCCATTCCATTCGATTCCATTCCATTTCACTCCATTCCATTCCGTTCCGTTCCGTTCCGTTCCTTTTCATTCCGTTCCATTCCATTCCGTTCTTCTCGGGTTGATTCCATTCTATTCCACTCCATTCCATTCGATTCCATTCGATTCCATTCGATTCCATTACATTCCATTCCATTCCAATCCATTCCATTCTACTCGGGTTGATTCCATTCCATTCCATTCCATTCCATTCCACTCTATTCCATTCCATTCCATTCCATTCCATTCCATTCCATTCCATTCCTTTCCATTCCATTCCATTTCATTCCATTCCATTCCATTCAATTGCATTCTATTCCATTCCGTTCTACTCGGGTTCGTTCCATTCCATTCCATTGCATTCCATTCTACTCCATTGAATTCCATTCCATTCCATTCCGTTCCATTCCTTTCCATTCCATTCCATTCCATTCCATTCCATTCCTTTCCATTCCATTCCTCTCTACTCGGGTTGATTCCATTCCATTCCATTCCATTCCATTCCATTCCATTCCATGGAATTCCATTCCATTCCATTCCATTCCATTCCATTCCATTCCATTCCATTCCGTTCTACTCGGGTCCATTCCATTCCATTCCATTCCATTCCATTTGATTCCATTTGATTCCATTCCATTCCATTCCACTCCATTCCATTCTACTCGGGTGGATTCCATTCCATTCCATTCCATTCCATTCCATTCCATTCCATTCCATTCCATTCCATTCCTTTCCATTCCATTCCATTTCATTCCATTCCATTCCATTCCATTCCATTCCATTCCATTCCGTTCTACTCGTGTTGATTCCATTCCATTCCATTTGATTCCATTCGATTCCATTCCATTTCACTCCATTCCATTCCGTTCCGTTCCATTCCGTTCCGTTCCGTTCCGTTCCGTTCCATTCCATTCCGTTCTACTCAGGTTGATTCCATTCTATTCCACTCCATTCCATTCGATTCCATTCGATTCCATTCGATTCCATTCCATTCCATTCCACTCCATTCCATTCCATTCCATTCCATTCCATTTCATTCTATTCCATTGAATTCCATTCCATTCCATTCCATTCCATTCCAATCCATTCCATTCTACTCGGGTTGATTCCATTCCATTCCATTCCATTCCATTCCATTCCATTCCATTCCTTTCCGTTCTACTCGGGTTGATTCCATTCCATTCCATTCCATTCCATTCCATTCCATTCGATTCCATTCGATTCCATTCGATTCGATTCCATTCCATTCCATTATATTCCATTCCATTCCAATCCATTCCATTCTACTCGGGTTGATTCCTTTCCATTCCATTCTATTCCATTCCATTCCCTTCCATTCCATTCCATTCGGTCCCATTCGATTCCATTCGATTCCATTCCATTTCACTCCATTCCATTCCGTTCCGTTCCGTTCCGTTCCGTTCTGTTCCGTTCTATTCGGGTTGATTCCATTCTATTCCACTCCATTCCACTCGATTCCATTCGATTCCATTCGATTCCATTCCGTTTCATTCCATTCCATTCCATTCCATTCCATTCCATTCCATTCCCTTCCATTCTATTCTATTGAATTCCATTCCATTCCATTCCATTCCATTGCATTCCTATCCATTCCATTCTACTCGGGTTGATTCCATTCCATTCCATTCCATTCCATTCCATTCCATTCCATTCCATTCCATTCCATTCCGTTCTACTCGGGTCCATTCCATTCCATTCCATTCCATTCCATTCCATTCGATTTGATTCCATTCCATTCCATTCCACTCCATTCCATTCTACTCGGGTGGATTCCATTCCATTCCATTCCATTCCATTCCATTTCATTCCAGTCCATTCCATTCGATTCCATTCCATTCCATTCCATTTCATTGCATTCCATTCCATTCCATTCCATTCCATTCCATTCCATTCCATTCCATTCCATTCCGTTCTACTCGTGTTGATTCCATTCCATTCCATTCGATTCCATTCGATTCCATTCCATTTCACTCCATTCCAATCCGTTCCGTTCCATTCCGTTCCGTTCCGTTCCATTCAATTCCGTTCTACTCGGGTTGATTCCATTCTATTCCACTCCATTGCATTCGATTCCATTCGACTCCATTCGATTCCATTCCATTCCTTTCCATTCCATTCCATTCCATTCCATTTCATTCTATTCCATTGAATTCCATTCCATTCCATTCCATTCCATTCCAATCCATTCCATTCTACTCGGGTTGATTCCATTCCATTCCATTCCATTCCATTCCATTCCATTCCTTTCCCTTCCATTCCATTCCATTCCATTCCATTCCATTCCATTCCATTCCATTCCATTCCGTTCCATTCCATTCCATTCGATTCCATTCCATGACAATCCATTCCAATCCATTCCATTCCATTCCATTCCATTCTATTCCATTGAATTCCATTCCATTCCATTCCATTCCATTCCATTCCATGCCATTCCATTCCATTCCATTCCATTCCATTCCATTCCGTTCTACTCGTGTTGATTCCATTTCATTCCATTCCATTCCATTCCATTCCATTCCGTTCTACTCGGGTTCATTCCATTCCATTCCATTCCATTCCATTCCATTCCATTCCATTCCATTCCATTCCATTCCATTCCGTTCTACTCGGGTCCATTCCATTCCATTCCATTCCATTCGATTCCCTTCCATTCCATTCGATTCCATTCCATTCCATTCCAATCCATTCCATTCTACTCGGGTTATTTCCATTCCATTCCATTCCATTCCATTCCATTCCATTCCATTCCATTCCATTCCATTCCATTCCATTCCATTCCGTTCTACTCGGGTTGATTCCATTCCATTCCATTCCATTCCATTCCATTGCATTCCATTCGATTCAATTCGATTCCATTCGATTCCATTCGATTCCATTCCATTCCATTCCATTGCATTCCATTCCATTCCAATCCATTCCATTCTACTCGGGTTGAGTCCATTCCATTCCATTCCATTCCATTCCTTTCCCTTCCATTCCATTCCATTCGGTTCCATTCCATTCCATTCGATTCCATTCCATTTCACTCCATTCCATTCCGTCCCGTTCCGTTCCGTTCCTTTCCATTCCGTTCAATTCCATTCCGTTCTACTCGGGTTGATTCCATTCTATTCCACTCCAATCCATTCGATTCCATTCGATTCCATTCCATTCCATTCCATTCCATTCCATTCCATTCCATTCCATTCCATTTCATTCCATTCCATGGAATTCCATTCCATTCCATTCCATTCCATGGAATTCCATTCCATTCCATTCCATTGCATTCCATTCCATTCCATTCCATTCCATTCCATTCCATTCCATTCCATTCCGTTCTACTCGGGTTGATTCCATTCCATTCCATTCCATTCCATTCCATTCCATTGCATTCCATTCGATTCTATTCGATTCCATTCGATTCCATTCGATTCCATTCCATTCCATTCCATTCCATTCCATTCCATTTCATTCCATTCCATTGAATTCCATTCCATTCCATTCCATTGCATTCCATTCCATTCCAATCCATTCCATTCTACTCGGGTTGATTCCATTCCATTCCATTCCATTCCATTCCATTCCATTATATTCCATTCCATTCCGTTCTACTTGTGTTGATTCCATTCCATTCCATTCGATTCCATTCGATTCCATTCCATTTCACTCCATTCCATTCCGTTCCGTTCCATTCCGTTCCGTTCCGTTCCGTTCCGTTCCATTCCATTCCGTTCTACTCAGGTTGATTCCATTCTATTCCACTCCATTCCATTCGATTCCATTCGATTCCATTCGATTCCATTCCATTCCATTCCATTCCATTCCATTCCATTCCATTTCATTCTATTCCATTGAATTCCATTCCATTCCATTCCATTCCATTCCAATCCATTCCATTCTACTCGGGTTGATTCCATTCCATTCCATTCCATTCCATTCCATTCCATTCCATTCCATTCCGTTCTACTCGGGTTGATTCCATTCCATTCCATTCCATTCCATTCCATTCCATTCGATTCCTTTCGATTCCATTCGATTCCATTCCATTCCATTCCATTATATTCCATTCCATTCCAATCCATTCCATTCTACTCGGGTTGATTCCTTTCCATTCCATTCTATTCCATTCCATTCCCTTCCATTCCATTCCATTCGGTCCCATTCGATTCCATTCGATTCCATTCCATTTCACTCCATTCCATTCCGTTCCGTTCCGTTCCGTTCCGTTCTGTTCCGTTCTATTCGGGTTGATTCCATTCTATTCCACTCCATTCCACTCGATTCCATTCGATTCCATTCGATTCCATTCCATTTCATTCCATTCCATTCCATTCCATTCCATTCGATTCCCTTCCATTCTATTCTATTGAATTCCATTCCATTCCATTCCATTCCATTGCATTCCTATCCATTCCATTCTACTCGGGTTGATTCCATTCCATTCCATTCCATTCCATTCCGTTCCATTCCATTCCATTCCATTCCATTCCATTCCATTCCGTTCTACTCGGGTTCGTTCCATTCCATTCCATTCCATTCCATTCCATTCCATTCCATTCCGTTCTACTCGGGTCCATTCCATTCCATTCCATTCCATTCCATTCCATTCCATTTGATTCCATTTGATTCCATTCCATTCCATTCCACTCCATTCCATTCTACTCGGGTGGATTCCATTCCATTCCAATCCATTCCATTCCATTCCATTCCATTCCATTCCATTTCATTCCAGTCCATTCCATTCGATTCCATTCCATTCCATTCCATTTCATTGCATTCCATTCCATTCCATTCCATTCCATTCCGTTCCATTCCATTCCGTTCCGTTCCGTTCCATTCCATTCCTTTCTACTCGGGTTGATTCCATTCTATTCCACTCCATTCCATTCGATTCCATTCGACTCCATTCGATTCCATTCCATTCCATTCCATTCCATTCCATTCCATTCCATTCCATTTCATTCTATTCCATTGAATTCCATTCCATTCCATTCCATTCCATTCCAATCCATTCCATTCTACTCGGGTTGATTCCATTCCATTCCATTCCATTCCATTCCATTCCATTCCATTCCATTCCATTCCTTTCCCTTCCATTCCATTCCATTCCATTCCATTCCATTCCATTCCATTCCATTCCATTCCGTTCCATTCCATTCCATTCGATTCCATTCCATGACAATCCATTCCATTCCATTCCATTCCATTCCATTCCATTCTATTCCATTGAATTCCATTCCATTCCATTCCATTCCATTCCATTCCATGCCATTCCATTCCATTCCATTCCATTCCATTCCATTCCGTTCTACTCGTGTTGATTCCATTTCATTCCATTCCATTCCATTCCATTCCATTCCGTTCTACTCGGGTTCATTCCATTCCATTCCATTCCATTCCATTCCATTCCATTCCTTTCCATTCCATTCCATTCCATTCCATTCGGTTCTACTCGGGTCCATTGCGTTCCATTCCATTCCATTCGATTCCCTTCCATTCCATTCGATTCCATTCCATTCCATTCCAATCCATTCCATTCTACTCGGGTTGATTCCATTCCATTCCATTCCATTCCATTCCATTCCATTCCATTCCATTCCATTCCATTCCATTCCATTCCATTCCATTTCATTCCAGTCCATTCCATTCGATTCCATTCCATTCCATTCCATTTCATTGCATTCCATTCCATTCCATTCCATTCCATTCCAATCCATAACTCTCTATTCGGGTTGATTCCATTCTATTCCATTGCATTCCGTTCGATTCCATTCGATTCCATTCGATTCCATTCCATCCCATTCCATTCCATTCCATTCCATTCCATTGAATTCCATTCCATTCCATTCCATTCCATTCCATTCCATTCCATTCCATTCCATTCCATTCCGTTCTACTCGGGTTGGTTCCATTCCATTCCATTCCATTCCATTCCATTCCATTCCATTGCATTCCATTCGATTCTATTCGATTCCATTCGATTCCATTCGATTCCATTCCATTCCATTGCATTCCATTCCATTCCAATCCATTCCATTCTACTCGGGTTGAGTCCATTCCATTCCATTCCATTCCATTCCTTTCCCTTCCATTCCATTCCATTCGGTTCCATTCCATTCCATTCGATTCCATTCCATTTCACTCCATTCCATTCCGTTCCGTTCCGTTCCGTTCCTTTCCATTCCGTTCAATTCCATTCCGTTCTACTCGGGTTGATTCCATTCTATTCCACTCCAATCCATTCGATTCATTTTGATTCCATTCCATTCCATTCCATTCCATTCCATTTCATTCCATTCCATTGAATTCCATTCCATTCCATTCCATTGCATTCCATTCCATTCCAATCCATTCCATTCTACTCGGGTTGATTCCATTCCATTCCATTCCATTCCATTCCATTCCATTCCATTCAATTAGATTCCATTCGATTCCATTCCATTCCATTCCATTCCATTCCATTCCATTCCATTCCATTCCTTTCCTTTCCATTCCATTCCATTCCATTCCATTCGATTCCATTCCGTTCCAATCCATTCCAATCTACTCGGGTTGATTCCATTCCATTCCATTCCATTCCATTACGTTCCATTCCATTCCATTCCATTCGGTTCCATTCGATTCCATTCGATTCCATTCCATTTCAATCCATTCCATTCCATTCCGTTCCGTTTCGTTCCGTTCGTTCCGTTCTATTCGGGTTGATTCCATTCTCTTCCACTCCATTCCATTCGATTCCATTCGATTCCATTCCATTCCATTCCATTCCATTCCATTCCATTCCTTTCCATTCTATTGAATTCCATTCCATTCCATTCCATTCCATTCCATTCCCATCCATTCCTTTATACTCGGGTTGATTCCATTCCACTCCATTCCATTCCATTCCATTCCATTCCATTCTATTCCATTCCATTCCATTCCATTCCATTCCATTCCATTCCGTTCTACTCGGGTTGATTCCATTCCATTCCATTCCATTCCATTCCATTCCATTCCATTCCATTCCATTCCTTTCGTTTCCATTCGATTCCATTCCATTCCATTCCATTCCATTCCAATCCATTCCATTCTACTCGGGTTGATTCCATTCCAATCCATTCCATTCCTTTCCATTCCATTCCATTCCATTCCATTCCATTCGGTTCCATTCGATTCCATTCGATTCCATTCTATTCCACTCCATTCCATTCTATTCCATTCGATTCCATTCGATTCCATTCCATTCCATTCCATTCCATTCCATTTCATTCTATTTCATTGAATTTCATTCCATTCCATTCCATTCCATTCCAATCCATTCCATTCTACTCGGGTTGATTCCATTCCATTCCATTCCATTCCATTCCATTCCATTCCATTCCATTCCATTCCATTCGTTTCCATTCCATTCCATCCATTCCATTCCATTCCATTCCATTCGATTCCATTCCATTCCATTCCATTCCATTCCATTCCATTCGATTCCATTCGATTCCATTCCATTCCATTCCATTCCATTCCATTCCATTCCATTCCATTCAATTCCATTCCATTCCATTCCGTTCTACTCGGGTTCATTCCATTCCATTCCATTCTACTGCATTGAATTCCATTCCATTCCATTCCATTCCATTCCATTCCATTCCATTCCATTCCATTCCATTCCATTCCATTCCATTCCATTCCATTCCATTCCATTCCGTTCTACTCGGGTTGATTCCATTCCATTCCATTCCATTCCATTCCATTCCATTCGATTCCATTCGATTCCATTCGATTCCATTCCATTCCATTCCATTCCATTCCATTCCATTCCAGTCCATTCCATTCTACTCGGGTTGATTCCATTCCATTCCACTCCATTCCATTCCATTCCATTCCATTCCATTCCATTCCATTCGCTTCCATTCCATTCCATTCGTTTCCATTCCATTTCACTCCATTCCATTCCGTTCCGTTCCGTTCCGTTCCTTTCCGTTCTATTCTGGTTCATTCCATTCTATTCCACTCCATTCCACTCAATTCCATTCGATTCCATTCGATTCCATTCCATTCCATTCCATTCCATTCCATTCCATTCCATTCCATTCCATTCCCTTCCATTCTATTCTATTGAATTCAATTCCATTCCATTCCATTCCATTCCTATCCATTCCATTCTACTCGGGTTAATTCCATTCCATTCCATTCCATTCCATTCCATTCCATTCCATTCCATTCCATTCCATTCCATTCCATTCCGTTCTACTCGGGTTCATTCCATTCCATTCCATTCCATTCCATTCCGTTCCATTCCGTTCCATTCAATTCCATTCCATTCCATTCCGTTCTACTCGGGTCCATTCCATTCCATTCCATTCCATTCGATTCCCTTCCATTCCATTCTATTCCATTCCATTCAATTCCAATCCATTCCATTCTACTCGGGTTGATTCCATTCCATTCCATTCCATTCCACTCCATTCCATTCCATTCCATTCCATTCCATTCCATTCCATTTCATTCCAGTCCATTCCATTCGATTCGATTCCATTCCATTCCAATTCATTGCATTCCATTCCATTCCATTCCATTCCATTCCAATCCATAACTTTCTATTCGGGTTGATTCCATTCTATTCCATTCCATTCCGTTCGATTCCATTCGATTCCATTCGATTCCTTTCCATCCCATTCCATTCCATTCCATTCCATTCCGTTGAATTCCATTCCATTCCATTCCATTCCATTCCATTCCATTCCATTCCATTCCATTCCATTCCATTCCTTTCTACTCGGGTTGATTCCATTCCATTCCATTCCATTCCATTCCATTCCATTGCATTCCATTCGATTCTATTCGATTCCGTTCGATTCCATTCCATTCCATTCCATTGCATTCCATTCCATTCCAATCCATTCCATTCTATTCGGGTTGAGTCCATTCCATTCCATTCCATTCCATTCCTTTCCCTTCCATTCCATTCCATTCGGTTCCATTCCATTCCATTCGATTCCATTCCATTTCACTCCATTCCATTCCGTTCCGTTCCGTTCCGTTCCTTTCCATTCCGTTCAATTCCATTCCGTTCTACTCGGGTTGATTCCATTCTATTCCACTCCAATCCATTCGATTCCATTCGATTCCATTCCATTCCATTCCATTCCATTCCATTCCATTCCATTCCATTTCATTCCATTCCATTGAATTCCATTCCATTCCATTCCATTGCATTCCATTCCATTCCAATCCATTCCATTCTACTCGGGTTGATTCCATTCCATTCCATTCCATTCCATTCCATTCCATTCCATTCCATTCCATTCCATTCCATTCCATTCCATTCCATTCCATTCCTTTCCTTTCCATTCCATTCCATTCCATTCCATTCGATTCCATTCCGTTCCGTTCCATTCGATTCCATTCCATTCCATTCCATTCCATTCGATTCCACTCCGTTCTACTCAGGTTCATTCCATTCCATTCCATTCCATTCCATTCTATTCCATTGAATTCCATTCCATTCCATTCCATTCTATTCCATTCCATTCCATTCCATTCCATTCCATTCCATTCCGTTCTACTCGCGTTGATTCCATTCCATTCCATTCCATTCCATTCCATTCCATTCCATTCCATTCGATTCCATTCGATTCTATTCCATTCTATTCCATTCCATTCCATTCAAATCCATTCCATTCTACTCGGGTTGATTCCATTCCATTCCATTCCATTCCATTCCATTCCCTTCCATTCCATTCCATTTGGTTCCATTCGATTCCATTGGATTCCTTTCCATTTCACTCCATTCCATTCCATTCCGTTCCGTTCCGTTCCGTTCCATTCCGTTCTATTCGGGTTGATTCCATTCTATTCCACTCCATTCCATTCGATTCCATTCGATTCCATTCGATTCCATTCCATTCCATTCCATTCTATTCCATTCCATTCCATTCTGTTCTATTGAATTCCATTCCATTCCATTCCATTCCATTCCAATCCATTCCACTGTACTCGGGTTGATTCCATTCCATTCCATTCCATTCCATTCCATTCCATTCCATTCCATTCCATTCCATTCCATTCAATTCCATTCCATTCCATTCCATTCTACTCGGGTTGATTCCATTCCATTCCATTCCATTCCATTCCCTTCCATTCCATTCCACTCGGTTCCATTCGATTCCATTCGATTCCATTCCATTTCACTCCATTCCGTTGCGTTCTGTTCCGTTCCGTTCCATTCCTTTCCATTCCGTTCCATTACATTCCGTTCTACTCGTGTTGATTCCATTCTATTCCACTCCATTCCATTCGATTCCATTCGATTCCATTCGATTCCATTCCATTCCATTCCATTCCAATCCATTCCATTCTAATCGGGTTGATTCCATTCCATTCCATTCCATTCCGTTCCACTCCATTCCATTCCATTCCATTCCATTCCATTCCATTCCATTCCATTCCTTTCGATTCCATTCCATTTCATTCCATTCCATCCCATTCAATTGCATTCTATTCCATTCCGTTCTACTCGGGTTCGTTCCATTCCATTCCATTGCATTCCGTTCTATTCCATTGAATTCCATTCCATTCCATTCCGTTCCATTCCATTCCATTCCATTCCATTCCGTTCTACTCGGGTTGATTCCATTCCATTCCATTCCATTCCATTCCATTCCATTGAATTCCATTCCATTCGATTCCATTCCATTCCATTCCATTCCATTCCATTCCACTCCATTCCATTCGATTCCATTCGATTCCATTCGATTCCATTCCATTTCACTCCATTCCATTCCATTCCATTCCATTCCTTTCCATTCCATTCCATTCCCTTCCATTCTATTCTATTGAATTCCATTCCATTCCATTCCATTCCATTCCAATCCATTCCATTCTACTCGGGTTGATTCCATTCCATTCCATTCCATTCCATTCCATTCCATTGCATTCCATTTAATTCCATTCCATTTCATTCCAGTCCATTCCATTCGATTCCATTCCATTCCATTCCATTTCATTGCATTCCATTCCATTCCATTCCATTCCATTCCATAACTTTCTACTCGGGTTGATTCCATTCTATTCCATTCCATTGCATTCGATTCTATTCGATTCCATTCCATTCCATTCCATTCCATTCCATTCCATTCCATTCCATTCCATTCCACTGAATTCCATTCCATTCCGTTCTACACGGGTTGATTCCATTCCATTCCATTCCATTCCATTCCATTCCATTCCATTCCAATCCATTCGATTCCATTCGATTCCATTCCATTCCATTCCATTGCATTCCATTACATTCCAATCCATTCCATTCTAATCGGGTTGATTCCTTTCCATTCCATTCCATTCCATTCCTTTCCCTTCCATTCGCTTCCATTCGGTTCCATTCCATTCCACTCGATTCCATTCCATTTCACTCCATTCCATTCCTTTCCGTTCCGTTCCATTCCTTTCCATTCCGTTCCATTCCATTCCATTCTACTCGTGTTGATTCCAATCTATTCCACTCCATTCCATTCGATTCCATTTGATTCCATTCGATTCCATTCCATTCCATTCCATTCCATTCCATTCCATTCCATTCCATTCCATTTCATTCCATTCCATTGCATTCCATTCCATTCCATTCCATTCCATTCCATTCCATTCCACTGCATTCCATTCCATTCGATTCCATTCGATTCCATTCCATTCCATTCCATTCCATTCCATTCCATTCCATTCCATTCCATTCTACTCGTGTTCATTCCATTCCATTCCATTCCATTCCATTCCATTCCATTCCATTCTATTCCATTGAATTCCATTCCATTCCATTCCATTCCATTCCATTCCATTCCATTCCATTCCATTCCATTCCATTCCATTCCATTCCATTCCTCTCTCCTCGGGTTGATTCCATTCCATTCCATTCCATTCCATTCTATTCCATTGAATTTCATTCCATTCCATTCCATTCCATTCCATTCCATTCCATTCCATTCCATTCCATTCCGTTCTACTCGGGTTCATTCCATTCCATTCCATTCCATTCCATTCCATTCCATTCCATTCCATTCCATTCCATTCCATTCCATTCCATTCCATTCCATTGGATTCCATTCCATTCCATTCCATTCTATTCCATTCCATTCCATTCCATTCCATTCCAATCCATTCCATTCTACTCGGGTTGATTCCATTCCATTCCATTCCATTCCATTCCATTCCATTCCATTCCATTCCATTCCTTTCCATTCGATTCCATTCGATTCCATTCCATTTCCCTCCATTCCATTCCGTTCCGTTCCATTCCGTTCCGTTCCGTTCCATTCCATTCCGTTCTACTCGGGTTGATTCCATTCTATTCCACTCCATTCCATTCGATTCCATTCGACTCCATTCGATTCCATTCCATTCCATTCCATTCCATTCCATTCCATTCCTTTCCCTTCCATTCCATTCCATTCCATTCCATTCCATTCCATTCCATTCCGTTCCATTCCATTCCATTCGATTCCATTCCATGACAATCCATTCCATTCCATTCCATTCCATTCCATTCCATTCCATTCTATTCCATTGAATTCCATTCCATTCCATTCCATTCCATTCCATTCCATGCCATTCCATTCCATTCCATTCCATTCCATTCCATTCCGTTCTACTCGTGTTGATTCCATTTCATTCCATTCCATTCCATTCCATTCCGTTCTACTCGGGTCCATTCCATTCCATTCCATTCCATTCGATTCCCTTCCATTCCATTCTATTCCATTCCATTCAATTCCAATCCATTCCATTCTACTCGGGTTGATTCCATTCCATTCCATTCCATTCCACTCCATTCCATTCCATTCCATTCCATTCCATTCCATTCCATTTCATTCCAGTCCATTCCATTCGATTCGATTCCATTCCATTCCATTTCATTGCATTCCATTCCATTCCATTCCATTCCATTCCAATCCATAACTTTCTATTCGGGTTGATTCCATTCTATTCCATTCCATTCCGTTCGATTCCATTCGATTCCATTCGATTCCTTTCCATCCCATTCCATTCCATTCCATTCCATTCCGTTGAATTCCATTCCATTCCATTCCATTCCATTCCATTCCATTCCATTCCATTCCATTCCATTCCATTCCATTCCATTCCGTTCTACTCGGGTTGATTCCATTCCATTCCATTCCATTCCATTCCATTCCATTCCATTGCATTCCATTCGATTCTATTCGATTCCGTTCGATTCCATTCGATTCCATTCCATTCCATTCCATTGCATTCCATTCCATTCCAATCCATTCCATTCTACTCGGGTTGAGTCCATTCCATTCCATTCCATTCCATTCCTTTCCCTTCCATTCCATTCCATTCGGTTCCATTCCATTCCATTCGATTCCATTCCATTTCACTCCATTCCATTCCGTTCCGTTCCGTTCCGTTCCTTTCCATTCCGTTCAATTCCATTCCGTTCTACTCGGGTTGATTCCATTCTATTCCACTCCAATCCATTCGATTCCATTCGATTCCATTCCATTCCATTCCATTCCATTCCATTCCATTCCATTCCATTTCATTCCATTCCATTGAATTCCATTCCATTCCATTCCATTGCATTCCATTCCATTCCAATCCATTCCATTCTACTCGGGTTGATTCCATTCCATTCCATTCCATTCCATTCCATTCCATTCCATTCCATTCCATTCCATTCCTTTCCTTTCCATTCCATTCCATTCCATTCCATTCGATTCCATTCCGTTCCGTTCCATTCGATTCCATTCCATTCCATTCCATTCCATTCGATTCCACTCCGTTCTACTCAGGTTCATTCCATTCCATTCCATTCCATTCCATTCTATTCCATTGAATTCCATTCCATTCCATTCCATTCTATTCCATTCCATTCCATTCCATTCCATTCCATTCCATTCCATTCCTTTCTACTCGCGTTGATTCCATTCCATTCCATTCCATTCCATTCCATTCCATTCGATTCCATTCGATTCTATTCCATTCTATTCCATTCCATTCCATTCAAATCCATTCCATTCTACTCGGGTTGATTCCATTCCATTCCATTCCATTCCATTCCATTCCCTTCCATTCCATTCCATTTGGTTCCATTCGATTCCATTGGATTCCTTTCCATTTCACTCCATTCCATTCCATTCCGTTCCGTTCCGTTCCGTTCCATTCCGTTCTATTCGGGTTGATTCCATTCTACTCCACTCCATTCCATTCGATTCCATTCGATTCCATTCGATTCCATTCCATTCCATTCCATTCTATTCCATTCCATTCCATTCTGTTCTATTGAATTCCATTCCATTCCATTCCATTCCATTCCAATCCATTCCACTGTACTCGGGTTGATTCCATTCCATTCCATTCCATTCCATTCCATTCCATTCCATTCCATTCCATTCCATTCAATTCCATTCCATTCCATTCCATTCTACTCGGGTTGATTCCATTCCATTCCATTCCATTCCATTCCCTTCCATTCCATTCCACTCGGTTCCATTCGATTCCATTCGATTCCATTCCATTTCACTCCATACCGTTGCGTTCTGTTCCGTTCCGTTCCATTCCTTTCCATTCCGTTCCATTACATTCCGTTCTACTCGGGTTGATTCCATTCTATTCCACTCCATTCCATTCGATTCCATTCGATTCCATTCGATTCCATTCCATTCCATTCCATTCCAATCCATTCCATTCTACTCGGGTTGATTCCATTCCATTCCATTCCATTCCGTTCCACTCCATTCCATTCCATTCCATTCCATTCCATTCCATTCCATTCCTTTCGATTCCATTCCATTTCATTCCATTCCATCCCATTCAATTGCATTCTATTCCATTCCGTTCTGCTCGGGTTCGTTCCATTCCATTCCATTGCATTCCGTTCTATTCCATTGAATTCCATTCCATTCCATTCCGTTCCATTCCATTCCATTCCATTCCATTCCGTTCTACTCGGGTTGATTCCATTCCATTCCATTCCATTCCATTGAATTCCATTCCATTCGATTCCATTCCATTCCATTCCATTCCATTCCATTCCACTCCATTCCATTCGATTCCATTCGATTCCATTCGATTCCATTCCATTTCACTCCATTCCATTCCATTCCATTCCATTCCTTTCCATTCCATTCCATTCCCTTCCATTCTATTCTATTGAATTCCATTCCATTCCATTCCATTCCATTCCATTCCATTCCATTCCATTCCATTCCAATCCAATCCATTCCATTCTACTCGGGTTGATTCCATTCCATTCCATTCCATTCCCTTCAATTCCATTCCATTTGGTTCCATTCGATTCCATTGGATTCCATTCCATTTCACTCCATTCCATTCCATTCCGTTCCATTCCGTTCCGTTCCATTCCGTTCTATTCGAGTTGATTCCATTCTATTCCACTCCATTCCATACGTTTCCATTCGATTCCATTCGATTCCATTCCATTCCATTCCATTATATTCCATTCCATTCCATTCTATTCCATTCCATTCCATTCTGTTCTATTGAATTCCATTCCATTCCATTCCATTCCATTCGATTCCCTTCCATTCTATTCTATTGAATTCCATTCCATTCCATTCCATTCCATTCCATTCCATTACTATCCATTCCATTCTACTCGGGTTGATTCCATTCCATTCCATTCCATTCCATTCCATTCCATTCCATTCCATTCCATTCCGTTCTACTCGGGTTCGTTCCATTCCATTCCATTCCATTCCTTTCCATTCCATTCCATTCCATTCCGTTCTACTCGGGTTCGTTCCATTCCATTCCATTCCATTCCTTTCCATTCCATTCCATTCCATTCCGTTCTACTCGGGTCCATTCCATTCCATTCCATTCCATTCCATTCCATTCCATTCCATTTGATTCCATTTGATTCCATTCCATTCCATTCCACTCCATTCCATTCTACTCGGGTGGATTCCATTCCATTCCATTCCATTCCATTCCATTCCATTCCATTCCATTCTATTTCATTCCAGTCCATTCCATTCGATTCCATTCCATTCCATTCCATTTCATTGCATTCCATTCCATTCCATTCCATTCCATTCCATTCCATTCCATTCCGTTCTACTCGTGTTGATTCCATTCCATTCCATTCGATTCCATTCGATTCCATTCCATTTCACTCCATTCCATTCCGTTCCGTTCCATTCTGTTCCGTTCCGTTCCATTCTATTCCGTTCTACTCGGGTTGATTCCATTCTATTCCACTCCATTCCATTCGATTCCATTCGATTCCATTCGATTCGATTCCATTCCATTCCATTCCATTCCATTCCATTTCATTCTATTCCATTTAATTCCATTCCATTCCATTCCATTCCATTCCAATCCATTCCATTCTACTCGGGTTGATTCCATTCCATTCCATTCCATTCCATTCCATTCCATTCCATTCCATTCCATTCCATTCCATTCCATTCCATTCCATTCCATTCCATTCGATTCCATTCCATGCCAATCCATTCCATTCAATTCCATTCCATTCCATTCCGTACTACTCGGGTTCATTCCATTCCATTCCATTCCATTCTATTCCATTCCATTCCATTCCATTCCATTCCATTCCATTCTATTCCATTGAATTCCATTCCATTCCATTCCATTCCATTCCATTCCATTCCATTCCATTCCATTCCATTCCATTCCATTAAATTCCATTCCATTCCATTCCGTTCTACTCGTGTTGATTCCATTCCATTCCATTCCATTCCATTCCATTCCATTCCATTCCGTTCTACTCGGGTTCATTCCATTCCATTCCATTCCATTCCATTCCATTCCATTCCATTCAATTCCATTCCATTCCATTCCATTCCATTCCATTCCATTCCGTTCTACTCGGGTCCATTCCATTCCATTCCATTCCATTCGATTCCCTTCCATTCCATTCGATTCCATTCCATTCCATTCCAATCCATTCCATTCTACTCGGGTTGATTCCATTCCATTCCATTCCATTCCATTCCATTCCATTCCATTCCATTCCATTCCATTCCATTCCATTCCATTTCATTCCAGTCCATTCCATTCGATTCCATTCCATTCCATTCCATTTCATTGCATTCCATTCCATTCCATTCCATTCCAATCCATAACTTTCTATTCGGGTTGATTCCATTCTATTCCATTCCATTCCGTTCGATTCCATTCGATTCCATTCCATCCCATTCCATTCCATTCCATTCCATGGAATTCCATTCCATTCCATTCCATTCCATTCCATTCCATTCCATTCCATTCCATTCCATTCCATTCCGTTCAACTCGGGTTGATTCCATTCCATTCCATTCCATTCCATTCCATTCCATTGCATTCCATTCGATTCCATTCGATTCCATTCGATTCCATTCGATTCCATTCCATTCCATTCCATTGCATTCCATTCCATTCCAATCCATTCCATTCTACTCGGGTTGAGTCCATTCCATTCCATTCCATTCCATTCCTTTCCCTTCCATTCCATTCCATTCGGTTCCATTCCATTCCATTCGATTCCATTCCATTTCACTCCATTCCATTCCGTTCCGTTCCGTTCCGTTCCTTTCCATTCCGTTCAATTCCATTCCGTTCTACTCGGGTTGATTCCATTCTATTCCACTCCATTCCATTCGATTCCATTCGATTCCATTCGATTCCATTCCATTCCATTCCATTCCATTCCATTCCATTCCATTCCATTTCATTCCATTCCATTGAATTCCATTCCATTCCATTCCATTCCATTCCATTCCATTCCAATCCATTCCATTCTACTCGGGTTGATTCCATTCCATTCCATTCCATTCCATTCCATTCCATTCCATTCGATTAGATTCCATTCGATTCGATTCGATTCCATTCCATTCCATTCCATTCCATTCCATTCCATTCCATTCCATTCCATTCGATTCCATTCCATTCCATTCCATTCCATTCCATTCCATTCCATTCCATTCCATTCGATTCCATTCCATGCCAATCCATTCCATTCAATTCCATTCCATTCCATTCCGTTCTACTCGGGTTCATTCCATTCCATTCCATTCCATTCCATTCTATTCCATTCCATTCCATTCCATTCCATTCCATTCCATTCTATTACAATGAATTCCATTCCATTCCATTCCATTCCATTCCATTCCATTCCATGCCATTCCATTCCATTCCATTCCATTCCATTCCATTCCATTCCATTCCATTCCATTCCATTCCGTTCTACTCGTGTTGATTCCATTCCATTCCATTGCATTCCATTCCATTCCATTCCATTCCATTCCATTCCGTTCTACTCGGGTTCATTCCATTCCATTCCATTCCATTCCATTCCATTCCATTCAATTCCATTCCATTCCATTCCATTCCATTCCGTTCTACTCGGGTCCATTCCATTCCATTCCATTCCATTCGATTCCCTTCCATTCCATTCGATTCCATTCCATTCCATTCCAATCCATTCCATTCTACTCGGGTTGATTCCATTCCATTCCATTCCATTCCATTCCATTCCATTCCATTCCATTCCATTCCATTCCATTCCATTCCATTTCATTCCAGTCCATTCCATTCGATTCCATTCCATTCCATTCCATTTCATTGCATTCCATTCCATTCCATTCCATTCCAATCCATAACTTTCTATTCGGGTTGATTCCATTCTATTCAATTCCATTCCGTTCGATTCCATTCGATTCCATTCGATTCCATTCCATCCCATTCCATTCCATTCCATTCCATTGAATTCCATTCCATTCCATTCCATTCCATTCCATTCCATTCCATTCCATTCCATTCCATTCCATTCCATTCCATTCCGTTCAACTCGGGTTGATTCCATTCCATTCCATTCCATTCCATTCCATTCCATTCCATTGCATTCCATTCGATTCCATTCGATTCCATTCGATTCCATTCCATTCCATTCCATTGCATTCCATTCCATTCCAATCCATTCCATTCTACTCGGGTTGAGTCCATTCCATTCCATTCCATTCCATTCCTTTCCCTTCCATTCCATTCCATTCGGTTCCATTCCATTCCATTCGATTCCATTCCATTTCACTCCATTCCATTCCGTTCCGTTCCGTTCCGTTCCATTCCATTCCGTTCAATTCCATTCCGTTCTACTCGGGTTGATTCCATTCTATTTCTCTCCATTCCATTCGATTCCATTCGACTCCATTCGATTCCATTCCATTCCATTCCATTCCATTCCATTCCATTCCATTCCATTTCATTCCATTCCATTGAATTCCATTCCATTCCATTCCATTCCATTCCATTCCATTCCAATCCATTCCATTCTACTCGGGTTGATTCCATTCCATTCCATTCCATTCCATTCCATTCCATTCCATTCCATTCGATTAGATTCCATTCGATTCGATTCGATTCCATTCCATTCCATTCCATTCCATTCCATTCCATTCCATTCCATTCTATTCCAATGAATTCCATTCCATTCCATTCCATTCCATTCCATTCCATTCCATTCCATTCCATTCCTTTCGATTCCATTCCATTTCATTCCATTCCATTCCATTCAATTGCATTCTCTTCCATTCCGTTCTACTCGGGTTCGTTCCATTCCATTCCATTGCATTCCATTCTATTCCATTGAATTCCATTCCATTCCATTCCGTTCCATTCCATTCCATTCCATTCCATTCCATTCCATTCCATTCCATTCCATTCCATTCCTTTCCGTTCCATTCCTCTCTACTCGGGTTGATTCCATTCCATTCCATTCCATTCCATTCCATTCCATTCCATTCCATTCCATTCCATTCCATTCCATTCCATTCCGTTCCACTCGGGTTGATTCCATTCCATTCCATTCCATTCCATTCCATTCCATTCGATTCCATTCGATTCCATTCGATTCCATTCAATTCCATTCCATTATATTCCACTCCATTCCAATCCATTCCATTCTACTCGGGTTGATTCCATTCCATTCCACTCCATTCCATTCGATTCCATTCGATTCCATTCGATTCCATTCCATTTCATTCCATTCCATTCCATTCCATTCCATTCCATTCCCTTCCATTCTATTCTATTGAATTCCATTCCATTCCATTCCATTCCATTCCATTCCATTCCATTCCATTCCATTCCATTCCAATCCATTCCATTCTACTCGGGTTGATTCCATTCCATTACATTCCATTCCCTTCCATTCCATTCCATTTGGTTCCATTCGATTCCATTGGATTCCATTCCATTTCACTCCATTCCATTCCATTCCGTTCCGTTCCGTTCCGTTCCATTCCGTTCTATTCGGGTTGATTCCATTCTATTCCACTCCATTCCATTCGATTCCATTCGACTCCATTCGATTCCATTCCATTCCATTCCATTCTATTCCATTCCATTCCATTCTGTTCTATTGAATTCCATTCCATTCCATTCCATTCCATTCCATTCCATTCCAATCCATTCCCCTCTACTCGTGTTGATTCCATTCCATTCCATTCCATTCCATTCCATTCCATTCCATTCCATTCCATTCCATTCGACTCCGGTTGATTCCATTCCATTCCATTCCATTCCATTCCATTCCATTCCATTCCATTCCATTCCATTCCATTCCATTCGGTTCCATTCGATTCCATTCGATTCCATTCCATTTCACTCCATTCCGTTCCGTTCTGTTCCGTTCCGTTCCGTTCCTTTCCATTCCGTTCCATTCCATTCCGTTCTACTCGGGTTGATTCCATTCTACTCCACTCCATTCCATTCGATTCCATTCGATTCCATTCGATTCCATTCCATTCCATTCCATTCCAATCCATTCCATTCTACTCGGGTTGATTCCATTCCATTCAATTCCATTCCATTCCACTCCATTCCATTCCATTCCATTCCATTCCATTCCATTCCTTTCGATTCCATTCCATTTCATTCCATTCCATTCCATTCAATTGCATTCTATTCCATTCCGTTCTACTCGGGTTCGTTCCATTCCATTCCATTGCATTCCATTCTATTCCATTGAATTCCATTCCATTCCATTCCGTTCCATTCCATTCCATTCCATTCCATTCCATTCCATTCCTTTCCGTTCCATTCCTCTCTACTCGGGTTGATTCCATTCCATTCCATTCCATTCCATTCCATTCCATTCCATTGAATTCCATTCCATTCCATTCCATTCCATTCCATTCCATTCCATTCCATTCCATTCCATTCCGTTCTACTCGGGTTGATTCCATTCCATTCCATTCCATTCCATTCCATTCCATTCCATTCCATTCCATTCCATTCGATTCCTTTCCATTTCACTCCATTCCATTCCGTTCCGTTCCATTCCGTTCCGTTCCGTTCCGTTCCGTTCCATTCCATTCCGTTCTACTCGGGTTGATTCCATTCTATTCCACTCCATTCCATTCGATTCCATTCGATTCCATTCGATTCCATTCGATTCCATTCCATTCCATTCCATTCCATTCCATTCCATTCCATTCCATTCTATTCCAATGAATTCCATTCCATTCCATTCCATTCCATTCCAATCCATTCCATTCTACTCGGGTTGATTCCATTCAATTCCATTCCATTCCATTCCATTCCATTCCATTCCATTCCATTCCATTCCATTCCATTCCATTCCATTCCATTCCATTCGATTCCATTCGATTCCATTCCATGCCATTCCATTCCATTCCACTCCAATCCATTCCATTCTACTTGGGTTGATTCCATTCCATTCCATTCCATTCCCTTCCATTCCATTCCATTTGGTTCCATTCGATTCCATTGGATTCCATTCCATTTCACTGCATTCCATTCCATTCCGTTCCGTTCCGTTCCGTTCCATTCCGTTCTATTCGGGTTGATTCCATTCTATTCCAATCCATTCCATTCGATTCCATTCGACTCCATTCGATTCCATTCCATTCCATTCCATTCCATTCTGTTCTATTGAATTCCATTCCATTCCATTCCATTCCATTCCATTCCATTCCATTCCAATCCATTCCACTCTACTCGGGTTGATTCCATTCCATTCCATTCCATTCCATTCCATTCCATTCCATTCCATTCCATTCCATTCCATTCCATTCGACACGGGTTGATTCAATTCCATTCCATTCCATTCCATTCCATTCCATTCCATTCCATTCCAGTCCATTCCATTCCATTCCGTTCTACTCGGGTTGATTCCATTCCATTCCATTCCGTTCCATTCCATTCCATTCGATTCCGTTCGATTCCATTCGATTCCTTTCCATTTCACTCCATTCCATTCCGTTCCGTTCCATTCCGTTCCGTTCCGTTCCGTTCCGTTCCATTCCATTCCGTTCTACTCGGGTTGATTCCATTCTGTTCCACTCCATTCCATTCGATTCCATTCGATTCCATTCGATTCCATTCGATTCCATTCCATTCCATTCCATTCCATTCCATTTCATTCCATTCCATTGAATTCCATTCCATTCCATTCCATTCCATTCCAATCCATTCCATTCTACTCGGGTTGATTCCATTCAATTCCATTCCATTCCATTCCATTCCATTCCATTCCATTCCATTCCCTTCCATTCCATTCCATTCGATTCCATTCCATTCCATTCCATTCCATTCCATTCCATTCGATTCCATTCGATTCCATTCCATGCCAATCCATTCCATTCAATTCCATTCCATTCCATTCCGTTTTACTCGGGTTCATTCCATTCCATTCCATTCCATTCCATTCCATTCTATTCAATTCCATTCCATTCCATTCCATTCCATTCCATTCCATTCCATTCCATTCCATTCTATTCCATGGAATTCCATTCCATTCCATTCCATTCCATTCCATGCCATTCCATTCCATTCCATTCCATTCCATTCCATTCCATTCCATTCCATTCCGTTCTACTCGGGTTGATTCCATTCCATTCCATTCCATTCCATTCCATTCCATTCCATTCCGTTCTACTCGGGTTCATTCCATTCCATTCCATTCCATTCCATTCAATTCCATTCCATTCCATTCCATTCCATTCCGTTCTACTCGGGTCCATTCCATTCCATTCCACTCCATTCGATTCCCTTCCATTCCATTCGATTCCATTCCATTCCATTCCAATCCATTCCATTCTACTCGGGTTGATTCCATTCCATTCCATTCCATTCCATTTCATTCCAGTCCATTCCATTCGATTCCATTCCATTCCATTCGATTCCATTCGATTCCATTCCATTCCATTCCATTCCAATCCATTCTATTCTACTCGGGTTGATTCCATTCCATTCCATTCCATTCCGTTCCACTCCATTCCATTCCATTCCATTCCATTCCATTCCATTCCATTCCATTCCTTTCGATTCCATTCCATTTCATTCCATTCCATTCCATTCAATTGCATTCTATTCCATTCCGTTCTACTCGGGTTCGTTCCATTCCATTCCATTGCATTCCGTTCTATTCCATTGAATTCCATTCCATTCCATTCCATTCCATTCCATTCCATTCCATTCCATTCCATTCCTTTCCATTCCATTCCGTTCCATTCCTTTCCATTCCGTTCTACTCGGGTTGATTCCATTCCATTCCATTCCATTCCATTCCATTCCATTCCATTCCATTGAATTCCATTCCATTCCTTTCCATTCCATTCCATTCAATTCCATTCCATTCCATTCCATTCCGTTCCACTCGGGATGATTCCATTCCATTCCATTCCATTCCATTCCATTCCATTCCATTCCATTCCATTCCATTCGATTCCATTCGATTCCATTCCATTCCATTCCATTATATTCCATTCCATTCCAATCCATTCCATTCTACTCGGGTTGATTCCATTCCATTCCACTCCATTCCATTCGATTCCATTCGATTCCATTCGATTCCATTCCATTTCATTCCATTCCATTCCATTCCATTCCATTCCATTCCATTCCTTTCCCTTCCATTCTATTCTATTGAATTCCATTCCATTCCATTCCATTCCATTCCATTCCATTCCATTCCATTCCATTCCAATCCATTCCATTCTACTCGGGTTGATTCCATTCCATTCCATTCCATTCCCTTCCATTCCATTCCATTTGGTTCCATTCGATTCCATTGGATTCCATTCCATTTCACTGCATTCCATTCCATTCCGTTCCGTTCCGTTCCGTTCCATTCCGTTCTATTCGGGTTGATTCCATTCTATTCCACTCCATTCCATTCGATTCCATTCGACTCCATTCGATTCCATTCCATTCCATTCCATTCTATTCCATTCCATTCCATTCTGTTCTATTGAATTCCATTCCATTCCATTCCATTCCATTCCATTCCATTCCAATCCATTCCACTCTACTCGGGTTGATTCCATTCCATTCCATTCCATTCCATTCCATTCCATTCCATTCCATTCCATTCCATTCGACACAGGTTGATTCCATTCCATTCCATTCCATTCCATTCCATTCCATTCCATTCCATTCCATTCCATTCCAGTCCATTCCATTCCATTCCGTTGTACTCGGGTTGATTCCATTCCATTCCATTCCGTTCCATTCCATTCCATTCGATTCCATTCGATTCCATTCGATTCCTTTCCATTTCACTCCATTCCATTCCGTTCCGTTCCATTCTGTTCCGTTCCGTTCCGTTCCGTTCCATTCCATTCCGTTCTACTCGGGTTGATTCCATTCTATTCCAGTCCATTCCATTCGATTCCATTCGATTCGATTCCATTCCATTCCATTCCATTCCATTCCATTTCATTCTATTCCATTGAATTCCATTCCATTCCATTCCATTCCATTCCAATCCATTCCATTCTACTCGGGTTGATTCCATTCCATTCCATTCCATTCCATTCCATTCCATTCCATTCCATTCCATTCCATTCCATTCCATTCCATTCCATTCCATTCCATTCCATTCCATTCCATTCCATTCCATTCGATTCCATTCGATTCCATTCCATGCCAATCCATTCCATTCAATTCCATTCCATTCCATTCCCTTTTACTCGGGTTCATTCCATTCCATTCCATTCCATTCCATTCTATTCAATTCCATTCCATTCCATTCCATTCCATTCCATTCCATTCCATTCTATTCCATTGAATTCCATTCCATTCCATTCCATTCCATTCCAATCCATTCCATTCTACTCGGGTTGATTCCATTCCATTCCATTCCATTCCATTCCATTCCATTCCATTCCATTCCATTCCATTCCATTCCATTCGATTCCATTCCATTCCATTCCATTCCATTCCATTCCATTCGATTCCATTCGATTCCATTCCATGCCAATCCATTCCATTCAATTCCATTCCATTCCATTCCCTTTTACTCGGGTTCATTCCATTCCATTCCATTCCATTCCATTCTATTCAATTCCATTCCATTCCATTCCATTCCATTCCATTCCATTCCATTCTATTCCATTGAATTCCATTCCATTCCATTCCATTCCATTCCATTCCATGCCATTAAATTCCATTCCATTCCATTCCATTCCATTCCATTCCGTTCTACTCGGGTTGATTCCATTCCATTCCATTCCATTCCATTCCATTCCATTCCATACCGTTCTACTCGGGTTCATTCCATTCCATTCCATTCCATTCCATTCCATTCCATTCCATTCCATTCCATTCCATTCCATTCCATTCCATTCCGTTCTACTCGGGTCCATTCCATTCCATTCCACTCCATTCGATTCCCTTCCATTCCATTCGATTCCATTCCATTCCATTCCAATCCATTCCATTCTACTCGGGTTGATTCCATTCCATTCCATTCCATTCCATTTCATTCCAGTCCATTCCATTCGTTTCCATTCCATTCCATTCCATTTCATTGCATTCCATTCCATTCCATTCCATTCCATTCCATTCCAATCCATAACTTTCTATTCGGGTTGATTCCATTCTATTCCATTCCATTTCTTTCGATTCCATTCGATTCCATTCGATTCCATTCCATCCCATTCCATTCCATTCCATTCCATTCCATTGAATTTCATTCCATTCCATTCCATTCCATTCCATTCCATTCCATTCCATTCCATTCCGTTCTACTCGGGTTGATTCCATTCCATTCCATTCCATTCCATTCCATTCCATTCCATTGCATTCCATTCGATTCCATTCGATTCCATTCGATTCCATTCCATTCCATTCCATTGCATTCCATTCCATTCCAATCCATTCCATTCTACTTGGGTTGAGTGCATTCCATTCCATTCCATTCCATTCCTTTCCCTTCCATTCCATTCCATTCGGTTCCATTCCATTCCATTCGATTCCATTCCATTTCACTCCATTCCAATCCGTTCCGTTCCGTTCCGTTCCTTTCCATTCCGTTCAATTCCATTCCGTTCTACTCGGGTTGATTCCATTCTATTCCACACCATTCCATTCGATTCCATTCGATTCCATTCGATTCCATTCCATTCCATTCCATTCCATTCCATTCCATTCCATTTCATTCCATTCCATTGAATTCCATTCCATTCCATTCCATTCCATTCCATTCCATTCCATTCCAATCCATTCCATTCTACTCGGGTTGATTCCATTCCATTCCATTCCATTCCATTCCATTCCATTCCATTCCATTCCATTCCATTAGATTCCATTCGATTCCATTCCATTCCATTCCATTCCATTCCATTCCATTCCATTCCATTCGATTCCATTCCATTCCATTCCATTCCATTCCATTCCATTCCATTCGATTCCATTCCATTCCGTTCCATTCGATTCCATTCCATTCCATTCCATTCCATTCCATTCCACTCCGTTCTACTCAGGTTCATTCCATTCCATTCCATTCCATTCCATTCTATTCCATTGAATTCCATTCCATTCCATTCCATTCTATTCCATTCCATTCCATTAGATTCAATTCCATTCCATTCCATTCCGTTCTACTCGCGTTGATTCCATTCCATTCCATTCCATTCCATTCCTTTCCCTTCCATTCCATTCCATTCGGTTCCATTCCATTCCATTAGATTCCATTCCATTTCACTCCATTCCATTCCGTTCCGTTCCGTTCCTTTCCATTCCGTTCAATTCCATTCCGTTCTACTCGGGTTGATTCCATTCTATTCCACTCCATTCCATTCGATTCCATTCGATTCCATTCCATTCCATTCCATTCCATTCCATTTCATTCCATTCCATTGAATTCCTTTCCATTCAATTCCATTCCATTCCATTCCATTCCATTCCAATCCATAACTTTCTATTCGGGTTGATTCCATTCTATTCCATTCCATTCCGTTCGATTCCATTCGATTCCATTCGATTCCATTCCATCCCATTCCATTGAATTCCATTCCATTCCATTCCATTCCATTCCATTCCATTCCATTCCATTCCATTCCATTCCATTCCATTCCATTCCGTTCTACTCGGGTTGATTCCATTCCATTCCATTCCATTCCATTCCATTCCATTCCATTCCTTTCCATTCGATTCCATTCGATTCCATTCGATTCCATTCGATTCCATTCCATTCCATTCCATTTCATTCCAGTCCATTCCATTCGATTCCATTCCATTGCATTCCATTTCATTGCATTCCATTCCATTCCATTCCATTCCATTCCATTCCATTCCATTCCATTCCATTCCATCCCATTCCGTTCTACTCGTGTTGATTCCATTCCATTCCATTCGATTCCATTCGATTCCATTCCATTTCACTCCATTCCATTCCGTTCCGTTCCATTCCGTTCCGTTCCGTTCCGTTCCGTTCCTTTCCATTCCGTTCTACTCGGGTTGTTTCCATTCTATTCCACTCCATTCCATTCGATACCATTCGATTCCATTCGATTCCATTCCATTCCATTCCATTCCATTCCATTCCATTCCATTTCATTCTATTCCATTGAATTCCATTCCATTCCATTCCATTCCAATCCATTCCATTCTACTCCCGTTGATTCCATTCCATTCCATTCCATTCCATTCCATTCCATTCCATTCCATTCGATTCCATTCCATTCCATTCCATTCCATTCCATTCCATTCGATTCCATTCGATTCCATTCCATGCCAATCCATTCCATTCAATTCCATTCCATTCCATTCCGTTTTACTCGGGTTCATTCCATTCCATTCCATTCCATTCCATTCCATTCCATTCCATTCTATTCAATTCCATTCCATTCCATTCCATTCCATTCCATTCCATTCCATTCCATTCTATTCCATTGAATTCCATTCCATTCCATTCCATTCCATTCCATGCCATTCCATTCCATTCCATTCCATTCCATTCCATTCCGTTCTACTCGGGTTGAATCCATTCCATTCCATTCCATTCCATTCCATTCCATTCCATTCCATTCCATTCCATTCCATTCCATTCCGTTCTACTCGGGTTCATTCCATTCCATTCCATTCCATTCCATTCCATTCCATTCCATTCCATTTCATTCCAGTCCATTCCATTCGATTCCATTCCATTCCATTCCATTTCATTGCATTCCATTCCATTCCATTCCATTCCATTCCATTCCATTCCAATCCATAACTTTCTATTCGGGTTGATTCCATTCTATTCCATTCCATTCCGTTCGATTCCATTCGATTCCATTCGAATCCATTCCATCCCATTCCATTCCATTCCATTCGAATCCATTCCATCCCATTCCATTCCATTCCATTCCATTCCATTTAATTCCATTCCATTCCATTCCTTTCCATTCCATTCCATTCCATTCCATTCCATTCCATTCCATTCCATTCCATTCCGTTCTACTCGGGTTGATTCCACTCCATTCCATTTCATTCCATTCCATTCCATTCCATTCCATTTGATTCCATTCGATTCCATTCGATTCCATTCGATTCCATTCCATTCCATTCCATTCCATTCCATTCCATTCCATTCCATTCCATTCCATTCCATTCCATTCCATTCCATTCCTTTCGATTCCATTCCATTTCATTCCATTCCATTCCATTCAATTGCATTCTATTCCATTCCGTTCTAATCGGGTTCGTTCCATTCCATTCCATAGCATTCCATTCTATTCCATTGAATTCCATTCCATTCCATTCCGTTCCATTCCATTCCATTCCATTCCATTCCATTCCATTCCATTCCATTCCATTCCTTTCTATTCCATTCCTCTCTACTCGGGTTGATTCCATTCCATTCCATTCCATTCCATTCCATTGAATTCCATTCCATTCCATTCCATTCCATTCCTTTCCATTCGATTCCATTCGATTCCATTCGATTCCATTCGATTCCATTCCATTCCATTCCATTTCATTCCAGTCCATTCCATTCGATTCCATTCCATTGCATTCCTTTTCATTGCATTCCATTCCATTCCATTCCATTCCATTCCATTCCATTCCATTCCATTCCATTCCATTCCATTCCGTTCTACTCGTGTTGATTCCATTCCATTCCATTCGATTCCATTCGATTCCATTCCATTTCACTCCATTCCATTCCGTTCCGTTCCATTCCGTTCCGTTCCGTTCCGTTCCGTTCCATTCCATTCCGTTCTACTCGGGTTGTTTCCATTCTATTCCACTCCATTCCATTCGATTCCATTCGATTCCATTCGATTCCATTCCATTCCATTCCATTCCATTCCATTCCATTTCATTCTATTCCATTGAATTCCATTCCATTCCATTCCATTCCAATCCATTCCATTCTACTCCCGTTGATTCCATTCCATTCCATTCCATTCCATTCCATTCCATTCCATTCCATTCCATTCCATTCGATTCCATTCCATTCCATTCCATTCCATTCCATTCCATTCGATTCCATTCGATTCCATTCCATGCCAATCCATTCCATTCAATTCCATTCCATTCCATTCCGTTTTACTCGGGTTCATTCCATTCCATTCCATTCCATTCTATTCCATTCCATTGCATTCGATTCTATTCGATTCCATTCGATTCCATTCCGTTCCATTCCATTCCATTCCATTGAATTCCATTCCACTCCATTCCATTCCATTCCATTCCATTCCATTCCTTTCTACTCGGGTTGATTCCATTCCATTCCATTCCATTCCATTCCATTCCATTCCAATCCATTCGATTCCATTCGATTCCATTCCATTCCATTCCATTGCATTCCATTACATTCCAATCCCTTCCATTCTACTCGGGTTGATTCCATTCCATTCCATTCCATTCCATTCCATTCCTTTCCCTTCCATTCGCTTCCATTCGTTTCCATTCCATTCCATTCGATTCCATTCCATTTCACTCCATTCCAATCCGTTCCGTTCCGTTCCGTTCCGTTCCATTCCGTTCCATTCCATTCCATTCTACTCGTGTTGATTCCAGTCTATTCCACTCCATTCCATTCGATTCCATTCGATTCCATTCGATTCCATTCCATTCCATTCCATTCCATTCCATTCCATTCCATTTCATTCTATTCCATTGGATTCCATTCCATTCCATTCCATTCCATTCCAATCCATTCCATTCTACTCGGGTTGATTACTTTCCATTCCATTCCATTCCATTCCATTCCATTCCATTCCATTCCATTGCATTCCATTCCATTCGATTCCATTCTATTCCATTCCATTCCATTCCATTCCATTCGATTCCATTCGATTCCATTCCATTCCATTCCATTCCATTCAATTCCATTCCATTCCATTCCGTTCTACTCGTGTTCATTCCATTCCATTCCATTCCATTCCATTCCATTCCATTCCATTCCATTCCATTCTATTCCATTGAATTCCATTCCATTCCATTCCATTCCATTCCATTCCATTCCATTCCATTCCATTCCATTCCATTCCTCTTTACTCGGGTTGATTCCATTCCATTCCATTCCATTCCATTCCATTCCATTGAATTCCATTCCATTCCATTCCATTCCATTCCATTCCATTCCATTCCATTCCATTCCGTTCTACTCGTGTTGATTCCATTCCATTCAATTCCATTCCATTCCATTCCATTCCATTCCATTCCATTCCTTTCCATTCCATTCCATTCCGTTCTACTCGTGTTGATTCCATTCCATTCCATTCCATTCCATTCCATTCCATTCCATTCCATTCGATTCCATTCGATTCCATTCCATTCCATTCCACTATATTCCATTCAATTCCAATCCATTCCATTCTACTCGGGTTGATTCCTTTCCATTCCATTCTATTCCATTCCATTCCCTTCCATTCCATTCCATTCGGTCCCATTCGATTCCATTCGATTCCATTCCATTTCACTCCATTCCATTCCGTTCCGTTCCGTTCCGTTCCGTTCTGTTCCGTTCTATTCGGGTTGATTCCATTCTATTCCACTCCATTCCACTCGATTCCATTCGATTCCATTCGATTCCATTCCATTTCATTCCATTCCATTCCATTCCATTCCCTTCCATTCTATTCTATTGAATTCCATTCCATTCCATTCCATTCCATTCCATTCCTATCCATTCCATTGTACTCGGGTTGATTCCATTCCATTCCATTCCATTCCATTCCATTCCTTTCCATTCCATTCCATTCCATTCCGTTCTACGCGGTTTCGTTCCATTCCATTCCATTCCATTCCATTCCATTCCATTCCATTCCATTCCATTCCATTCCATTCCATTCCATTCCATTCCGTTCTACTTGGGTCCATTCCATTCCATTCCATTCCATTCCATTCCATTCCATTCGATTCCATTTGATTCCATTCCATTCCATTCCACTCCATTCCATTCTACTCGGGTGGATTCCATTCCATTCCATTCCATTCCATTCCATTCCATTCCATTCCATTCCATTCCATTTCATTCCAGTCCATTCCATTCGATTCCATTCCATTCCATTCCATTTCATTGCATTCCATTCCATTCCATTCCATTCCATTCCATTCCATTCCATTCCGTTCGATCAGATTCCCTTCGATTCCATTCCATTCCATTCCATTCCTTTCCATTCCATTCCATTCCATTCGATTCCATTCCATTCCGTTCTATTCCATTCCATTCCATTCGATTCAATTCCATTCCATTCCATTCCATTCGATTCCATTCCATTCCATTCCATTCCATTCCGTTCCATTCGATTCCATACCATTCCATTCCATTCCATTCCACTCCATTCCATTCTACTCGGGTGGATTCCATTCCATTCCATTCCATTCCATTCCATTCCATTCCATTCCATTCCATTCCATTCCATTCCATTCCATTTCATTCCAGTCCATTCCATTCGATTCCATTCCATTCCATTCCATTTCATTGCATTCCATTCCATTCCATTCCATTCCATTCCATTCCATTCCATTCCATTCCGTTCGATTAGATTCCCTTCGATTCCATTCCATTCCATTCCATTCCATTCCATTCCATTCCATTCCATTCGATTCCATTCCATTCCGTTCTATTCCATTCCATTCCATTCGATTCAATTCCATTCCATTCCATTCCATTCCATTCCATTCGATTCCATTCCATTCCGTTCCATATGATTCCATTCCATTCCATTCCATTCCATTCCATTCCATTCCATTCCATTCCATTCCATTCCATTCCACTCCGTTCTACTCAGGTTCATTCCATTCCATTCCATTCCATTCCATTCTATTCCATTGAATTCCATTCCATTCCATTCCATTCTATTCCATTCCATTCCATTCCATTCCATTCCATTCCCTTCCATTCCGTTCTACTCGGGTTGATTCCATTCCATTCCATTCTATTCCATTCCATTCCATTCCATTCCATTCGGTTCCATTCGATTCCATTCGATTCCATTCTATTCCACTCCATTCCATTCTATTCCATTCGATTCCATTCGATTCCATTCCATTCCATTCCATTCCATTCCATTCCATTCCATTCGTTTCCATTCCATTCCATCCATTCCATTCCATTCCATTCCATTCTATTCCATTACATTCCATTCCATTCCATTCCATTCGATTCCATTCCATTCCATTCCATTCCATTCCATTCCATTCCATTCCATTCCATTCCATTCCATTCCATTCCATTCCATTCCTTTCTACTCGGGTTGATTCCATTCCATTCCATTCCATTCCATTCTATTCCATTGAATTCCATTCCATTCCATTCCATTCCATTCCATTCCATTCCATTCCATTTCATTCCGTTCTACTCGGGTTGATTCCATTCCATTCCATTCCATTCCAGTCCATTCGATTCCATTCGATTCCATTCGATTCCATTCCTTTCCATTCCATTCCATTCCATTCCATTCCATTCCAATCCATTCCATTCTACTCGGGTTGATTCCATTCCATTCCATTCCATTCCATTCCATTCCATTCCATTCCATTCCATTCGCTTCCATTCCATTCCATTCGTTTCCATTCCATTTCACTCCATTCCATTCCGTTCCGTTCCGTTCCGTTCCTTTCCGTTCTATTCTGGTTCATTCCATTCTATTCCACTCCATTCCACTCAATTCCATTCGATTCCATTCGATTCCATTCCATTCCATTCCATTCCATTCCATTCCATTCCATTCCATTCTATTCTATTGAATTCCATTCCATTCCATTCCATTCCATTCCTATCCATTCCATTCTACTCGGGTTAATTGCATTCCATTCCATTCCATTCCATTCCATTCCATTCCATTCCATTCCATTCCATTCCATTCCATTCCATTCCGTTCTACTCGGGTTCATTCCATTCCATTCCATTCCATTCCATTCCATTCCGTTCCATTCCTTTCTACTCGGGTCCTTTCCATTCCATTCCATTCCATTCGATTCGCTTCCGTTCCATTCGATTCCATTCCATTCCATTCCAATCCATTCCATTCTACTCGGGTTGATTCCATTCCATTCCATTCCATTCCATTCCATTGCATTCCATTTAATTCCATTCCATTTCATTCCAGTCCATTCCATTCGATTCCATTCCATTCCATTCCATTTCATTGCATTCCATTCCATTCCATTCCATTCCATAACTTTCTACTCGGGTTGATTCCATTCTATTCCATTCCATTGCATTCGATTCTATTCGATTCCATTCGATTCCATTCCATTCCATTCCATTCCATTCCATTCCATTGAATTCCATTCCACTCCATTCCATTCCATTCCATTCCATTCCATTCCATTCCTTTCTACTCGGGTTGATTCCATTCCATTCCATTCCATTCCATTCCATTCCATTCCAATCCATTCGATTCCATTCGATTCCATTCCATTCCATTCCATTGCATTCCATTACATTCCAATCCCTTCCATTCTACTCGGGTTGATTCCATTCCATTCCATTCCATTCCATTCCTTTCCCTTCCATTCGCTTCCATTCGTTTCCATTCCATTCCATTCGATTCCATTCCATTTCACTCCATTCCATTCCGTTCCGTTCCGTTCCGTTCCGTTCCATTCCGTTCCATTCCATTCCATTCTTCTCGTGTTGATTCCAGTCTATTCCACTCCATTCCATTCGATTCCATTCGATTCCATTCGATTCCATTCCATTCCATTCCATTCCATTCCATTCCATTCCATTTCATCCTATTCCATTGGATTCCATTCCATTCCATTCCATTCCATTCCAATCCATTCCATTCTACTCGGGTTGATTCCATTCCATTCCATTCCATTCCATTCCATTCCATTCCATTCCATTGCATTCCATTCCATTCGATTCCATTCTATTCCATTCCATTCCATTCCATTCCATTCGATTCCATTCGATTCGATTCCATTCCATTCCATTCCATTCAATTCCATTCCATTCCATTCCGTTCTACTCGTGTTCATTCCATTCCATTCCATTCCATTCCATTCCATTCCATTCCATTCTATTCCATTGAATTCCATTCCATTGCATTCCATTCCATTCCATTCCATTCCATTCCATTCCATTCCATTCCATTCCATTCCATTCCATTCCTCTTTACTCGGGTTGATTCCATTCCATTCCATTCCATTCCATTCTATTCCATTGAATTCCATTCCATTCCATTCCATTCCATTCCATTCCTTTCCATTCCATTCGATTCCATTCGGTTCTACTCGGGTTCATTCCATACCATTACATTCCATTCCATTCCATTCCATTCCAATCCATTCCATTCCATTCCGTTCTACTCGGGTCCATTCCATTCCATTCCATTCCATTCGATTCCCTTCCATTCCATCCGATTCCATTCCATTCCATTGCAATCCATTCCATTCTACTCGTGTTGATTCCATTCCATTCCATTCCATTCCATTCCATTCCATTCCATTCCATTCCATTCCAATCCATAACTTTCTATTCGGGTTTATTCCATTCTATTCCATTCCATTCCGTTCGATTCCATTCGATTCCATTCGATTCCATTCCATCCCATTCCATTCCATTCCATTCCATTCCATTGAATTCCATTCCATTCCATTCCATTCCATTCCATTCCATTCCATTCCATTCCATTCCATTCCATTCCATTCCATTCCATTCCGTTCTACTCGGGTTGATTCCATTCCATTCCATTCCATTCCATTCCATTCCTTTCCATTCGATTCCATTCGATTCCATTCGATTCCATTCGATTCCATTCCATTCCATTCCATTCCATTCCATTCCATTCCATTCCATGCCAATCCATTCCATTCAATTCCATTCCATTCCATTCCGTTCTTCTCGGGTTCATTCCATTCCATTCCATTCCATTCCATTCCATTCCATGCCAATCCATTCCATTCAATTCCATTCCATTCCATTCCGTTCTACTCGTGTTCATTCCATTCCATTCCATTCCATTCCATTCTATTCAATTCCATTCCATTCCATTCCATTCCATTCCATTCTATTCCATGGAATTCCATTCCATTCCATTCCATTCCATTCCATGCCATTCCATTCCATTCCATTCCATTCCATTCCATTCCGTTCTACTCGTGTTGATTCCATTCCATTCCATTCCATTCCATTCCATTCCATTGCATTCCGTTCTACTCGGGTTCATTCCATTCCATTCCATTCCATTCCATTCCATTCCATTCCATTCCATTCCATTCCATTCCATTCCATTCCGTTCTACTCGGGGCCATTCCATTCCATTCCATTCCATTCCATTCCCTTCCATTCCATTCGATTCCATTCCATTCCATTCCAATCCATTCCATTCTACTCGGGTTGATTCCATTCCATTCCATTCCATTCCATTCCATTCCATTCCATTCCATTCCATTCCATTCCTTTCCATATCATTCCAGTCCATTCCATTCGATTCCATTCCATTCCATTCCATTTCATTGCATTCCATTCCATTCCATTCCATTCCATTCCAATCCATAACTTTCTATTCGGGTTGATTCCATTCTATTCCATTCCATTCCGTTCGATTCCATTTGATTCCTTTCGATTCCATTCCATCCCATTCCATTCCATTCCATTCCATTCCATTGAATTCCATTGAATTCCATTCCATTCCATTCCATTCCATTCCATTCCATTCCATTCCATTCCATTCCATTCCATTCCATTCCGTTCTACTCGGGTTGATTCCATTCCATTCCATTCCATTCCATTCCATTGCATTCCATTCGATTCCATTCGATTCCATTCGATTCCATTCGATTCCATTCCATTCCATTCCATTGCATTCCATTCCATTCCAATCCATTCCATTCTACTCGGGTTGAGTCTATTCCATTCCATTCCATTCCATTCCTTTCCCTTCCATTCCATTCCATTCGGTTCCATTCCATTCCATTCGATTCCATTCCATTTCACTCCATTCCATTCCGTTCCGTTCCGTTCCATTCCTTTCCATTCCGTTCAATTCCATTCCGTTCTATTCGGGTTGAATCCGTTCTATTCCACTCCATTCCATTCGATTCCATTCGATTCCATTCGATTCCATTCCATTCCATTCCATTCCATTCCATTCCATTCCAATCCATGCCAATCCATTCCATTCAATTCCATTCCATTCCATTCCGTTCTTCTCGGGTTCATTCCATTCCATTCCATTCCATTCCATTCCATTCCATGCCAATCCATTCCATTCAATTCCATTCCATTCCATTCCGTTCTACTCGGGTTCATTCCATTCCATTCCATTCCATTCCATTCTATTCAATTCCATTCCATTCCATTCCATTCCATTCCATTCTATTCCATGGAATTCCATTCCATTCCATTCCATTCCATTCCATGCCATTCCATTCCATTCCATTCCATTCCATTCCATTCCGTTCTACTCGTGTTGATTCCATTCCATTCCATTCCATTCCATTCCATTGCATTCCGTTCTACTCGGGTTCATTCCATTCCATTCCATTCCATTCCATTCCATTCCATTCCATTCCATTCCATTCCATTCCATTCCATTCCGTTCTACTCGGGGCCATTCCATTCCATTCCATTCCATTCCATTCCCTTCCATTCCATTCGATTCCATTCCATTCCATTCCAATCCATTCCATTCTACTCGGGTTGATTCCATTCCATTCCATTCCATTCCATTCCATTCCATTCCATTCCATTCCATTCCATTCCATTCCTTTCCATATCATTCCAGTCCATTCCATTCGATTCCATTCCATTCCATTCCATTTCATTGCATTCCATTCCATTCCATTCCATTCCATTCCAATCCATAACTTTCTATTCGGGTTGATTCCATTCTATTCCATTCCATTCCGTTCGATTCCATTTGATTCCTTTCGATTCCATTCCATCCCATTCCATTCCATTCCATTCCATTCCATTGAATTCCATTGAATTCCATTCCATTCCATTCCATTCCATTCCATTCCATTCCATTCCATTCCATTCCATTCCGTTCTACTCGGGTTGATTCCATTCCATTCCATTCCATTCCATTCCATTGCATTCCATTCGATTCCATTCGATTCCATTCGATTCCATTCGATTCCATTCCATTCCATTCCATTGCATTCCATTCCATTCCAATCCATTCCATTCTACTCGGGTTGAGTCTATTCCATTCCATTCCATTCCATTCCTTTCCCTTCCATTCCATTCCATTCGGTTCCATTCCATTCCATTCGATTCCATTCCATTTCACTCCATTCCATTCCGTTCCGTTCCGTTCCATTCCTTTCCATTCCGTTCAATTCCATTCCGTTCTATTCGGGTTGAATCCGTTCTATTCCACTCCATTCCATTCGATTCCATTCGATTCCATTCGATTCCATTCCATTCCATTCCATTCCATTCCATTCCATTCCAATCCATTCCATTCTACTCGGGTTGATTCCATTCCATTCCATTCCATTCCATTCCACTCCATTCCATTCCATTCCATTCCATTCCATTCCATTCCATTCCATTCCTTTCGATTCCATTCCATTTCATTCCATTCCATTCCATTCAATTGCATTCTCTTCCATTCCGTTCTACTCGGGTTCGTTCCATTCCATTCCATTGCATTCCATTCTATTCCATTGAATTCCATTCCATTCCATTCCGTTCCATTCCATTCCATTCCATTCCATTCCATTCCATTCCTTTCCGTTCCATTCCTCTCTACTCGGGTTGATTCCATTCCATTCCATTCCATTCCATTCCATTCCATTGAATTCCATTCCATTCCATTCCATTCCATTCCATTCCATTCCATTCCATTCCATTCCATTCCATTCCATTCCATTCCATTCCATTCCGTTCCACTCGCGTTGATTCCATTCCATTCCATTCCATTCCATTCCATTCCATTCGATTCCATTCGATTCCATTCGATTCCATTCAATTCCATTCCATTATATTCCACTCCATTCCAATCCATTTCATTCTACTCGGGTTGATTCCATTCCATTCCACTCCATTCCATTCGATTCCATTCGATTCCATTTGATTCCATTCCATTTCATTCCATTCCATTCCATTCCATTCCATTCCATTCCATTCCCTTCCATTCTATTCTATTGAATTCCATTCCATTCCATTCCATTCCATTCCATTCCATTCCATTCCCTTCCATTCTATTCTATTGAATTCCATTCCATTCCATTCCATTCCATTCCATTCCATTCCATTCCATTCCATTCCATTCCATTCCCTTCCATTCCCGTCCATTCCATTCCATTTGGTTCCATTCGATTCCATTGGATTCCATTCCATTTCACTCCATTCCATTCCATTCCGTTCCGTTCCGTTCCGTTCCATTCCGTTCTATTCGGGTTGATTCCATTCTATTCCACTCCATTCCATTCGATTCCATTCGACTCCATTCGATTCCATTCCATTCCATTCCATTCTAATCCATTCCATTCCATTCTGTTCTATTGAATTCCATTCCATTCCATTCCATTCCATTCCATTCCATTCCATTCCAATCCACTCCCCTCTACTCGTGTTGATTCCATTCCATTCCATTCCATTCCATTCCATTCCATTCCATTCCATTCCATTCGACTCGGGTTGATTCCATTCCATTCCATTCAATTCCATTCCATTCCATTCCATTCCATTCCATTCCATTCCATTCCATTCCATTCCATTCCATTCCATTCGGTTCCATTCGATTCCATTCGATTCCGTTCCATTTCACTCCATTCCGTTCCGTTCTGTTCCGTTCCGTTCCATTCCTTTCCATTCCGTTCCATTCCATTCCGTTCTACTCGGGTTGATTCCATTCTACTCCACTCCATTCCATTCGATTCCATTCGATTCCATTCGATTCCATTCCATTCCATTCCATTCCAATCCATTCCATTCTACTCGGGTTGATTCCATTCCATTCAATTCCATTCCATTCCACTCCATTCCATTCCATTCCATTCCATTCCATTCCATTCCATTCCTTTCGATTCCATTCCATTTCATTCCATTCCATTCCATTCAATTGCATTCTATTCCATTCCGTTCTACTCGGGTTCGTTCCATTCCATTCCATTGCATTCCATTCTATTCCATTGAATTCCATTCCATTCCATTCCGTTCCATTCCATTCCATTCCATTCCATTCCATTCCATTCCTTTCCGTTCCATTCCTCTCTACTCGGGTTGATTCCATTCCATTCCATTCCATTCCATTCCATTCCATTGAATTCCATTCCATTCCATTCCATTCCATTCCATTCCATTCCATTCCATTCCATTCCATTCCGTTCTACTCGGGTTGATTCCATTCCATTCCATTCCATTCCATTCCATTCCATTCCATTCCATTCGATTCCATTCGATTCCTTTCCATTTCACTCCATTCCATTCCGTTCCGTTCCATTCCGTTCCGTTCCGTTCCGTTCCGTTCCATTCCATTCCGTTCTACTCGGGTTGATTCCATTCTATTCCACTCCATTCCATTCGATTCCATTCGATTCCATTCGATTCCATTCGATTCCATTCCATTCCATTCCATTCCATTCCATTCCATTCCATTTCATTCTATTCCAATGAATTCCATTCCATTCCATTCCATTCCATTCCAATCCATTCCATTCTACTCGGGTTGATTCCATTCAATTCCATTCCATTCCATTCCATTCCATTCCATTCCATTCCATTCCATTCCATTCCATTCCATTCCATTCCATTCGATTCCATTCCATTCCATTCCATTCCATTCCATTCCATTCCATTCCATTCCATTCGATTCCATTCCATGCCATTCCATTCCATTCCATTCCAATCCATTCCATTCTACTTGGGTTGATTCCATTCCATTCAATTCCATTCCCTTCCATTCCATTCCATTTGGTTCCATTCGATTCCATTGGATTCCATTCCATTTCACTCCATTCCATTCCATTCCGTTCCGTTCCGTTCCGTTCCATTCCGTTCTATTCGGGTTGATTCCATTCTATTCCAATCCATTCCATTCGATTCCATTCGACTCCATTCGATTCCATTCCATTCCATTCCATTCCATTCTGTTCTATTGAATTCCATTCCATTCCATTCCATTCCATTCCATTCCATTCCATTCCAATCCATTCCACTCTACTCGGGTTGATTCCATTCCATTCCATTCCATTCCATTCCATTCCATTCCATTCCATTCCATTCCATTCCATTCGACACGGGTTGATTCCATTCCATTCCATTCCATTCCATTCCATTCCATTCCATTCCATTCCAGTCCATTCCATTCCATTCCGTTCTACTCGGGTTGATTCCATTCCATTCCATTCCGTTCCATTCCATTCCATTCGATTCCGTTCGATTCCATTCGATTCCTTTCCATTTCACTCCATTCCATTCCGTTCCGTTCCATTCCGTTCCGTTCCGTTCCGTTCCGTTCCATTCCATTCCGTTCTACTCGGGTTGATTCCATTCTATTCCACTCCATTCCATTCGATTCCATTCGATTCCATTCGATTCCATTCGATTCCATTCCATTCCATTCCATTCCATTCCATTTCATTCTATTCCATGGAATTCCATTCCATTCCATTCCATTCCATTCCAATCCATTCCATTCTACTCGGGTTGATTCCATTCAATTCCATTCCATTCCATTCCATTCCATTCCATTCCATTCCATTCCATTCCATTCCAGTCCATTCCATTCCATTCCATTCCATTCCATTCCATTCGATTCCATTCGATTCCATTCCATGCCATTCCATTCCATTCAATTCCATTCCATTCCATTCCGTTTTACTCGGGTTCATTCCATTCCATTCCATTCCATTCCATTCTATTCAATTCCATTCCATTCCATTCCATTCCATTCCATTCCATTCTATTCCATTGAATTCCATTCCATTCCATTCCATTCCATTCCATGCCATTCCATTCCATTCCATTCCATTCCATTCCATTCCATTCCATTCCATTCCATTCCATTCCGTTCTACTCGGGTTGATTCCATTCCATTCCATTCCATTCCATTCCATTCCATTCCGTTCTACTCGGGTTCATTCCATTCCATTCCATTCCATTCCATTCCATTCCATTCCATTCCATTCCATTCCATTCCGTTCTACTCGGGTCCATTCCATTCCATTCCACCCCATTCGATTCCCTTCCATTCCATTCGATTCCATTCCATTCCATTCCAATCCATTCCATTCTAATCGGGTTGATTCCATTCCATTCCATTCCATTCCATTTCATTCCAGTCCATTCCATTCGATTCCATTCCATTCCATTCGATTCCATTCGATTCCATTCCATTCCATTCCATTCCATTCCATTCAATTGCATTCTATTCCATTCCGTTCTACTCGGGTTCGTTCCATTCCATTCCATTGCTTTCCGTTCTATTCCATTGAATTCCATTCCATTCTATTCCATTCCATTCCATTCCATTCCATTCCATTCCATTCCATTCCGTTCCATTCCTTTCCATTCCGTTCTACTCGGGTTGATTCCATTCCATTCCATTCTTTCCATTCCATTCCATTCCATTGAATTCCATTCCATTCCATTCCATTCTATTCCATTCAATTCCATTGCATTCCATTCCATTCCGTTCCACTCGGGTTGATTCCATTCCATTCCATTCCATTCCATTCCATTCCATTCCATTCCATTCCATTCCATTCCATTTGATTCCATTCCATTCCATTCCATTATATTCCATTCCATTCCAATCCATTCCATTCTACTCGGGTTGATTCCATTCCATTCCACTCCATTCCATTCGATTCCATTCGATTCCATTCGATTCCATTCCATTTCATTCCATTCCATTCCATTCCATTCCATTCCATTCCATTCCATTCCCTTCCATTCTATTCTATTGAATTCCATTCCATTCCATTCCATTCCATTCCATTCCATTCCATTCCATTCCATTCCATTCCAATCCATTCCATTCTACTCGGGTTGATTCCATTCCATTCCATTCCATTCCCTTCCATTCCATTCCATTTGGTTCCATTCGATTCCATTGGATTCCATTCCATTTCACTCCATTCCATTCCATTCCATTCCGTTCCGTTCCGATCCATTCCGTTCTATTCGGGTTGATTCCATTCTATTCCACTCCATTCCATTCGATTCCATTCGACTCCATTCGATTCCATTCCATTCCATTCCATTCTATTCCATTCCATTCCATTCTGTTCTATTGAATTCCATTCCATTCCATTCCATTCCATTCCATTCCATTCCAATCCATTCCACTCTACTCGGGTTGATTCCATTCCATTCCATTCCATTCCATTCCATTCCATTCCATTCCATTCCATTCGACACGGGTTGATTCCATTCCATTCCATTCCATTCCATTCCATTCCATTCCATTCCAGTCCATTCCATTCCATTCCGTTGTACTCGGGTTGATTCCATTCCATTCCATTCCGTTCCATTCCATTCCATTCGATTCCGTTCGATTCCATTCGATTCCTTTCCATTTCACTCCATTCCATTCCGTTCCGTTCCATTCCTTTCCGTTCCGTTCCGTTCCGTTCCATTCCATTCCGTTCTACTCGGGTTGATTCCATTCTATTCCAGTCCATTCCATTCGATTCCATTCGATTCCATTCGATTCCATTCGATTCCATTCCATTCCATTCCATTCCATTCCATTCCATTCCATTTCATTCTATTCCATTGAATTCCATTCCATTCCATTCCATTCCATTCCAATCCATTCCATTCTACTCGGGTTGATTCCATTTCATTCCATTCCATTCCATTCCATTCCATTCCATTCCATTCCATTCCATTCCATTCCATTCCATTCCATTCCATTCCATTCGATTCCATTCCATTCCATTCCATTCCATTCCATTCGATTCCATTCGATTCCATTCCATGCCAATCCATTCCATTCAATTCCATTCCATTCCATTCCCTTTTACTCGGGTTCATTCCATTCCATTCCATTCCATTCCATTCTATTCAATTCCATTCCATTCCATTCCATTCCATTCCATTCCATTCCATTCCATTCCATTCCATTCCATTCCATTCTATTCCATTGAATTCCATTCCATTCCATTCCATTCCATTCCATTCCATGCCATTAAATTCCATTCCATTCCATTCCATTCCATTCCATTCTGTTCTACTCGGGTTGATTCCATTCCATTCCATTCCATTCCATTCCATTCCATTCCATACCGTTCTACTCGGGTTCATTCCATTCCATTCCATTCCATTCCATTCCATTCCTTTCATTCCATTCCATTCCATTCCATTCCATTCCATTCCGTTCTACTCGGGTCCATTCCATTCCATTCCACTCCATTCGATTCCCTTCCATTCCATTCGATTCCATTCCATTCCATTCCAATCCATTCCATTCTACTCGGGTTGATTCCATTCCATTCCATTCCATTCCATTTCATTCCAGTCCATTCCATTCGATTCCATTCCATTCCATTCCATTTCATTGCATTCCATTCCATTCCATTCCATTCCATTCCAATCCATAACTTTCTATTCGGGTTGATTCCATTCTATTCCATTCCATTCCGTTTGATTCCATTCGATTCCTTTCGATTCCATTCCATCCCATTCCATTCCATTCCATTCCATTCCATTGAATTCCATTCCATTCCATTCCATTCCATTCCATTCCATTCCATTCCATTCCGTTCTACTCGGGTTGATTCCATTCCATTCCATTCCATTCCATTCCATTCCATTCCATTCCATTGCATTCCATTCGTTTCCATTCGATTCCATTCGATTCCATTCGATTCCATTCCATTCCATTCCATTGCATTCCATTCCATTCCAATCCATTCCATTCTACTTGGGTTGAGTGCATTCCATTCCATTCCATTCCATTCCTTTCCCTTCCATTCCATTCCATTCGGTTCCATTCCATTCCATTCGATTCCATTCCATTTCACTCCATTCCATTCCGTTCCGTTCCGTTCCGTTCCTTTCCATTCCGTTCAATTCCATTCCGTTCTACTCGGGTTGATTCCATTCTATTCCACACCATTCCATTAGATTCCATTCGATTCCATTCGATTCCGTTCCATTCCATTCCATTCCATTCCATTCCATTTCATTCCATTCCATTGAATTCCATTCCATTCCATTCCATTCCATTCCATTCCATTCCATTCCAATCCATTCCATTCTACTCGGGTTGATTCCATTCCATTCCATTCCATTCCATTCCATTCCATTCGATTAGATTCCATTCGATTCCATTCCATTCCATTCCATTCCATTCCATTCCATTCCATTCCATTCCATTCCATTCCATTCCATTCCATTCGATTCCATTCCATTCCATTCCATTCCATTCCATTCCATTCCATTCCATTCCATTCCATTCCATTCCATTCCGTTCCATTCGATTCGATTCCATTCCATTCCATTCCATTCCATTCCACTCCGTTCTACTCAGGTTCATTCCATTCCATTCCATTCCATTCCATTCTATTCCATTCCATTCCATTAGATTCAATTCCATTCCATTCCATTCCGTTCTACTCGCGTTGATTCCATTCCATTCCATTCCATTCCATTCCTTTCCCTTCCATTCCATTCCATTCGGTTCCATTCCATTCCATTAGATTCCATTCCATTTCACTCCATTCCATTCCGTTCCGTTCCGTTCCGTTCCTTTCCATTCCGTTCAATTCCATTCCGTTCTACTCGGGTTGATTCCATTCTATTCCACTCCATTCCATTCGATTCCATTCGATTCCATTCCATTCCATTCCATTCCATTTCATTCCATTCCATTGAATTCCATTCCATTCCTTTCCATTCCATTGCAATCCATTCCATTCTACTCGGGTTGATTCCATTCCATTCCATTCCATTCCATTCCATTCCATTCCATTTCATTCCATTCCAATCCATAACTTTCTATTCGGGTTGATTACATTCTATTCCATTCCATTCCGTTCGATTCCATTCGATTCCATTCGATTCCATTCCATCCCATTCCATTCCATTCCATTCCATTCCATTGAATTCCATTCCATTCCATTCCATTCCATTCCATTCCATTCCATTTGATTCCATTCCATTCCATTCCATTCCGTTCTACTCGGGTTGATTCCATTCCATTCCATTCCATTCCATTCCATTCCATTCCTTTCCATTCGATTCCATTCGATTCCATTTGATTCCATTCGATTCCATTCCATTCCATTCCATTTCATTCCAGTCCATTCCATTCGATTCCATTCCATTGCATTCCATTTCATTGCATTCCATTCCATTCCATTCCATTCCATTCCATTCCATTCCATTCCATTCCATTCCATTCCGTTCTACTCGTGTTGATTCCATTCCATTCCATTCGATTCCATTCGATTCCATTCCATTTCACTCCATTCCATTCCGTTCCGTTCCATTCCGTTCCGTTCCGTTCCGTTCCGTTCCATTCCATTCCGTTCTACTCGGGTTGATTCCATTCTATTCCACTCCATTCCATTCGATTCCATTCGATTCCATTCGATTCCATTCCATTCCATTCCATTCCATTCCATTCCATTTCATTCTATTCCATTGAATTCCATTCCATTCCATTTCTTTCCAATCCATTCCATTCTACTCCCGTTGATTCCATTCCATTCCATTCCATTCCATTCCATTCCATTCCATTCCATTCCATTCCATTCCATTCCATTCCATTCCATTCCATTCCATTCCATTCCATTCCATTCGATTCCATTCCATGCCAATCCATTCCATTCAATTCCATTCCATTCCATTCCGTTTTACTCGGGTTCATTCCATTCCATTCCATTCCATTCCATTCCATTCCATTCCATTCTATTCAATTCCATTCCATTCCATTCCATTCCATTCCATTCCATTCCATTCCATTCCATTCCATTCTATTCAATTCCATTCCATTCCATTCCATTCCATTCCATTCCATTCCATTCCATTCCATTCCATTCTATTCCATTGAATTCCATTCCATTCCATTCCATTCCATTCCATGCCATTCCATTCCATTCCATTCCATTCCATTCCATTCCGTTCTACTCGGGTTGAATCCATTCCATTCCATTCCATTCCATTCCATTCCATTCCATTCCATTCCGTTCTACTCGGGTTCATTCCATTCCATTCCATTCCATTCCATTCCATTCCATTTCATTCCAGTCCATTCCATTCGATTCCATTTCATTCCATTCCATTTCATTGCATTCCATTCCATTCCATTCCATTCCATTCCATTCCAATCCATAACTTTCTATTCGGGTTGATTCCATTCTATTCCATTCCATTCCGTTCGATTCCATTCGATTCCATTCGAATCCATTCCATCCCATTCCATTCCATTCCATTCGAATCCATTCCATCCCATTCCATTCCATTCCATTCCATTGAATTCCATTCCATTCCATTCCATTCCATTCCATTCCATTCCATTCCATTCCATTCCATTCCATTCCATTCCATTCCGTTCTACTCGGGTTGATTCCACTCCATTCCATTCCATTCCATTCGATTCCATTCCATTCCATTCCATTTGATTCCATTCGATTCCATTCGATTCCATTCGATTCCATTCCATTCCATTCCATTCCATTCCATTCCATTCCATTCCATTCCTTTCGATTCCATTCCATTTCATTCCATTCCATTCCATTCAATTGCATTCTATTCCATTCCGTTCTAATCGGGTTCGTTCCATTCCATTCCATAGCATTCCATTCTATTCCATTGAATTCCATTCCATTCCATTCCGTTCCATTCCATTCCATTCCATTCCATTCCATTCCATTCCATTCCTTTCTATTCCATTCCTCTCTACTCGGGTTGATTCCATTCCATTCCATTCCATTCCATTCCATTCCATTCCATTGAATTCCATTCCATTCCATTCCATTCCATTCCATTCCATTCCATTCCATTCCATTCCATTCCATTCCGTTCTACTCGTGTTGATTCCATTCCATTCCATTCCATTCCATTCCATTCCATTCCATTCCATTCCTTTCCATTCCATTCCATTCCGTTCTACTCGTGTTGATTCCATTCCATTCCATTCCATTCCATTCCATTCCATTCCATTCGATTCCATTCGATTCCATTCCATTCCATTCCACTATATTCCATTCCATTCCAATCCATTCCATTCTACTCGGGTTGATTCCTTTCCATTCCATTCTATTCCATTCCATTCCCTTCCATTCCATTCCATTCGGTCCCATTCGATTCCATTCGATTCCATTCCATTTCACTCCATTCCATTCCGTTCCGTTCCGTTCCGTTCCGTTCTGTTCCGTTCTATTCGGGTTGATTCCATTCTATTCCACTCCATTCCACTCGATTCCATTCGATTCCATTCGACTCCATTCCATTTCATTCCATTCCATTCCATTCCATTCCATTCCATTCCATTCCATTCCATTCCCTTCCATTCTATTCTATTGAATTCCATTCCATTCCATTCCATTCCTATCCATTCAATTGTACTCGGGTTGATTCCATTCCATTCCATTCCATTCCATTCCATTCCATTCCTTTCCATTCCATTCAATTCCATTCCGTTCTACGCGGTTTCGTTCCATTCCATTCCATTCCATTCCATTCCATTCCATTCCATTCCATTCCATTCCATTCCATTCCATTCCATTCCATTCCGTTCTACTTGGGTCCATTCCATTCCATTCCATTCCATTCCATTCCATTCCATTCGATTCCATTTGATTCCATTCCATTCCATTCCACTCCATTCCATTCTACTCGGGTGGATTCCATTCCATTCCATTCCATTCCATTCCATTCCATTCCATTCCATTCCATTCCATTCCATTTCATTCCAGTCCATTCCATTCGATTCCATTCCATTCCATTCCATTTCATTGCATTCCATTTCATTCCATTCCATTCCATTCTATTCCATTCCATTCCATTCCATTCCATTCCGTTCGATTAGATTCCCTTCGATTCCATTCCATTCCATTCCATTCCATTCCATTCCATTCCATTCCATTCCATTCCATTCCATTCCATTCCATTCCGTTCTATTCCATTCCATTCCATTCGATTCAATTCCATTCCATTCCATTCCATTCCATTCCATTCCATTCCATTCCGTTCCATTCGATTCCATACCATTCCATTCCATTCCATTCCACTCCATTCCATTCTACTCGGGTGGATTCCATTCCATTCCATTCCATTCCATTCCATTCCATTCCATTCCATTCCATTCCATTCCATTTCATTCCAGTCCATTCCATTCGATTCCATTCCATTCCATTCCATTTCATTGCATTCCATTCCATTCCATTCCATTCCATTCCTTTCCATTCCAATTCTTTCCGATCGATTAGATTCCCTTCGATTCCATTCCATTCCATTCCATTCCATTCCATTCCATTCCATTCGATTCCATTCCATTCCCTTCTATTCCATTCCATTCCATTCGATTCAATTCCATTCCATTCCATTCCATTCCATTCCATTCCATTCCATTCGATTCCATTCCATTCCATTCCATTCGATTCCATACCATTCCATTCCATTCCATCCCATTCCATTCCATTCCATTCCATTCCACTCCGTTCTACTCAGGTTCATTCCATTCCATTCCATTCCATTCCATTCTATTCCATTGAATTCCATTCCATTCCATTCCATTCTATTCCATTCCATTCCATTCCATTCCATTCCATTCCCTTCCATTCCGTTCTACTCGGGTTGATTCCATTCCATTCCATTCTATTCCATTCCATTCCATTCCATTCCATTCGGTTCCATTCGATTCCATTCGATTCCATTCTATTCCACTCCATTCCATTCTATTCCATTCGATTCCATTCGATTCCATTCCATTCCATTCCATTCCATTCCATTCCATTCCATTCCATTCCATTCCATTCGTTTCCATTCCATTCCATCCATTCCATTCCATTCCATTCCATTCTATTCCATTACATTCCATTCCATTCCATTCCATTCGATTCCATTCCATTCCATTCCATTCCATTCCATTCCATTCCATTCCGTTCTACTCGGGTTGATTCCATTCCATTCCATTCCATTCCATTCTATTCCATTGAATTCCATTCCATTCCATTCCATTCCATTCCATTCCATTCCATTCCATTCCATTCCATTCCATTCCATTCCATTCCGTTCTACTCGGGTTGATTCCATTCCATTCCATTCCATTCCTGTCCATTCGATTCCATTCGATTCCATTCGATTCCATTCCTTTCCATTCCATTCCATTCCATTCCATTCCATTCCAATCCATTCCATTCTACTCGGGTTGATTCCATTCCATTCCATTCCATTCCATTCCATTCCATTCCATTCGCTTCCATTCCATTCCATTCGTTTCCATTCCATTTCACTCCATTCCATTCCGTTCCGTTCCGTTCCGTTCCTTTCCGTTCTATTCTGGTTCATTCCATTCTATTCCACTCCATTCCACTCAATTCCATTCGATTCCATTCGATTCCATTCGATTCCATTCCATTCCATTCCATTCCATTCCATTGAATTCCATTCCACTCCATTCCATTCCATTCCATTCCATTCCATTCCTTTCTACTCGGGTTGATTCCATTCCATTCCATTCCATTCCATTCCATTCCATTCCAATCCATTCGATTCCATTCGATTCCATTCCATTCCATTCCATTGCATTCCATTACATTCCAATCCCTTCCATTCTACTCGGGTTGATTCCATTCCATTCCATTCCATTCCATTCCTTTCCCTTCCATTCGCTTCCATTCGTTTCCATTTCATTCCATTCGATTCCATTCCATTTCACTCCATTCCATTCCGTTCCGTTCCGTTCCGTTACGTTCCATTCCGTTCCATTCCATTCCATTCTACTCGTGTTGATTCCAGTCTATTCCACTCCATTCCATTCGATTCCATTCGATTCCATTCGATTCCATTCCATTCCATTCCATTCCATTCCATTCCATTTCATTCTATTCCATTGGATTCCATTCCATTCCATTCCATTCCATTCCAATCCATTCCATTCTACTCGGGTTGATTCCATTCCATTCCTTTCCATTCCATTCCATTCCATTCCATTCCATTCCATTGCATTCCATTCCATTCGATTCCATTCTATGCCATTCCATTCCATTCCATTCCATTCGATTCCATTCGATTCCATTCCATTCCATTCCATTCCATTCAATTCCATTCCATTCCATTCCGTTCTACTCGTGTTCATTCCATTCCATTCCATTCCATTCCATTCCATTCCATTCTATTCCATTGAATTCCATTCCATTCCATTCCATTGAATTCCATTCCATTCCATTCCATTCCATTCCATTCCATTCCATTCCATTCCATTCCTCTTTACTCGGGTTGATTCCATTCCATTCCATTCCATTCCATTCTATTCCATTGAATTCCATTCCATTCCATTCCATTCCATTCCATTCCATTCCATTCCTTTCCCTTCCATTCGATTCCATTCGGTTCTACTCGGGTTCATTCCATTCCATTCCATTCCATTCCATTGCATTCCATTCCAATCCATTCCATTCCATTCCGTTCTACTCGGGTCCATTCCATTCCATTCCATTCCATTCGATTCCCTTCCATTCCATCCGATTACATTCCATTCCATTGCAATCCATTCCATTCTACTCTGGTTGATTCCATTCCATTCCATTCCATTCCATTCCATTCCATTCCATTCCATTCCAATCCATAACTTTCTATTCGGGTTGATTCCATTCTATTCCATTCCATTCCGTTCGATTCCATTCGATTCCATTCGATTCCATTCCATCCCATTCCATTCCATTCCATTCCATTCCATTGAATTCCATTCCATTCCATTCCATTCCATTCCATTCCATTCCATTCCATTCTATTCCATTCCATTCCGTTCTACTCGGGTTGATTCCATTCCATTCCATTCCATTCCATTCCATTCCATTCCATTCCTTTCCATTCGATTCCATTCGATTCCATTCGATTCCATTCGATTCCATTCCATTCCATTCCATTGCATTCCATTCCATTCCAATCCATTCCATGCTACTCGGTTTGATTCCATTCCATTCCATTCCATTCCATTCCTTTCCCTTACATTCCATTCCATTCGGTTCCATTCCATTCCATTAGATTCCATTCCATTTCACTCCATTCCATTCCGTTCCGTTCCGTTCCGTTCCTTTCCATTCCGTTCAATTCCATTCCGTTCTACTCGGGTTGATTCCATTCTATTCCACTCCATTCCATTCGATTCCATTCGATTCCATTCCATTCCATTCCATTCCATTCCATTTCATTCCATTCCATTGAATTCCATTCCATTCCATTCCATTCCATTTCAATCCATTCCATTCTACTCGGGTTGATTCCATTCCATTCCATTCCATTCCATTCCATTCCATTCCATTCCATTCGATTCCATTCCATTCAATTCTATTCCATTCCATTCCATTCGATTCAATTCCATTCCATTCCATTCCATTCCATTCCATTCCATTCCATTCGATTCCATTCTATTCCACTCCATTCCATTCTATTCCATTCGATTCCATTCCATTCCATTCCATTCCATTCCATTCCGTTCTACTCGGGTTGATTCCATTCCATTCCATTCCATTCCATTCCATTCCATTCCATTCCATTCCATTCCTTTCGTTTCCATTCGATTCCACTCCATTCCATTCCATTCCATTCCAATCCATTCCATTCTACTCGGGTTGATTCCATTCCAATCCATTCCATTCCTTTCCATTCCATTCCATTCCATTCCATTCCATTCCATTCCATTCGGTTCCATTCGATTCCATTCGATTCCATTCTATTCCACTCCATTCCATTCTATTCCATTCGATTCCATTCGATTCCATTCCATTCCATTCCATTCCATTCCATTTCATTCTATTTCATTGAATTTCATTCCATTCCATTCCATTTCATTCCAATCCATTCCATTCTACTCGGGTTGATTCCATTCCATTCCATTCCATTCCATTCCATTCCATTCCATTCCATTCGTTTCCATTCAATTCCATCCATTCCATTCCATTCCATTCCATTCGATTCCATTACATTCCATTCCATCCCATTCCATTCGATTCCATTCGATTCCATTCCATTCCATTCCATTCCATTCCATTCCATTCCATTCCATTCCATTCCGTTCTACTCGGGTTCATTCCATTCCATTCCATTCTATTGCATTGAATTCCATTCCATTCCATTCCATTCCATTCCATTCCATTCCTTTCTACTCGGGTTGATTCCATTCCATTCCATTCCATTCCATTCTATTCCATTGAATTCCATTCCGTTCCATTCCATTCCATTCCATTCCATTCCATTCCATTCCATTCCATTCCATTCCATTCCATTCCGTTCTACTCGGGCTGATTCCATTCCATTCCATTCCATTCGATTCCATTCGATTCTATTCGATTCCATTCGATTCCATTCCATTCCATTCCATTCCATTCCATTCCATTCCATTCCAATCCATTCCATTCTACTCGGGTTGATTCCATTCCATTCCACTCCATTCCATTCCATTCCATTCCATTCGCTTCCATTCCATTCCATTCGTTTCCATTCCATTTCACTCCATTCCATTCCGTTCCGTTCCGTTCCGTTCCTTTCCGTTCTATTCTGGTTCATTCCATTCTATTCCACTCCATTCCACTCAATTCCATTCGATTCCATTCGATTCCATTCCATTCCATTCCATTCCATTCCATTCCCTTCCATTCTATTCTATTGAATTCAATTCCATTCCATTCCATTCCATTCCTATCCATTCCATTCTACTCGGGTTAATTCCATTCCATTCCATTCCATTCCATTCCATTCCATTCCATTCCATTCCATTCCATTCCATTCAATTCCATTCCATTCCATTCCGTTCTACTCGTGTTCATTCCATTCCATTCCATTCCATTCCATTCCATTCCATTCCATTGAATTCCATTCCATTCCATTCCATTCCATTCCATTCCATTCCATTCCATTCCATTCCTCTTTACTCGGGTTGATTCCATTCCATTCCATTCCATTCCATTCTATTCCATTGAATTCCATTCCATTCCATTCCATTCCATTCCATTCCATTCCATTCCATTCCTTTCCCTTCCATTCGATTCCATTCGGTTCTACTCGGGTTCATTCCATTCCATTCCATTCCATTCCATTGCATTCCATTCCAATCCATTCCATTCCATTCCGTTCCATTGCATTCCATTCCAATCCATTCCATTCCATTCCGTTCTACTCGGGTCCATTCCATTCCATTCCATTCCATTCGATTCCCTTCCATTCCATCCGATTACATTCCATTCCATTGCAATCCATTCCATTCTACTCGGGTTGATTCCATTCCATTCCATTCCATTCCATTCCATTCCATTCCATTCCATTCCAATCCATAACTTTCTATTCGGGTTGATTCCATTCTATTCCATTCCATTCCGTTCGATTCCATTCGATTCCATTCGATTCCATTCCATCCCATTCCATTCCATTCCATTCCATTCCATTGAATTCCATTCCATTCCATTCCATTCCATTCCATTCCATTCCATTCCATTCCATTCCATTCCATTCCGTTCTACTCGGGTTGATTCCATTCCATTCCATTCCATTCCATTCCATTCCATTCCATTCCTTTCCATTCGATTCCATTCGATTCCATTCGATTCCATTCGATTCCATTCCATTCCATTCCATTGCATTCCATTCCATTCCAATCCATTCCATGCTACTCGGTTTGATTCCATTCCATTCCATTCCATTCCATTCCTTTCCCTTACATTCCATTCCATTCGGTTCCATTCCATTCCATTAGATTCCATTCCATTTCACTCCATTCCATTCCGTTCCGTTCCGTTCCGTTCCTTTCCATTCCGTTCAATTCCATTCCGTTCTACTCGGGTTGATTCCATTCTATTCCACTCCATTCCATTCGATTCCATTCGATTCCATTCCATTCCATTCCATTCCATTCCATTTCATTCCATTCCATTGAATTCCATTCCATTCCATTCCATTCCATTTCAATCCATTCCATTCTACTCGGGTTGATTCCATTCCATTCCATTCCATTCCATTCCATTCCATTCCATTCGATTCCATTCCATTCAATTCTATTCCATTCCATTCCATTCGATTCAATTCCATTCCATTCCATTCCATTCCATTCCATTCCATTCCATTCGATTCCATTCTATTCCACTCCATTCCATTCTATTCCATTCGATTCCATTCCATTCCATTCCATTCCATTCCATTCCGTTCTACTCGGGTTGATTCCATTCCATTCCATTCCATTCCATTCCATTCCATTCCATTCCATTCCATTCCTTTCGTTTCCATTCGATTCCACTCCATTCCATTCCATTCCATTCCAATCCATTCCATTCTACTCGGGTTGATTCCATTCCAATCCATTCCATTCCTTTCCATTCCATTCCATTCCATTCCATTCCATTCCATTCCATTCGGTTCCATTCGATTCCATTCGATTCCATTCTATTCCACTCCATTCCATTCTATTCCATTCGATTCCATTCGATTCCATTCCATTCCATTCCATTCCATTCCATTTCATTCTATTTCATTGAATTTCATTCCATTCCATTCCATTTCATTCCAATCCATTCCATTCTACTCGGGTTGATTCCATTCCATTCCATTCCATTCCATTCCATTCCATTCCATTCCATTCGTTTCCATTCAATTCCATCCATTCCATTCCATTCCATTCCATTCGATTCCATTACATTCCATTCCATCCCATTCCATTCGATTCCATTCGATTCCATTCCATTCCATTCCATTCCATTCCATTCCATTCCATTCCATTCCATTCCGTTCTACTCGGGTTCATTCCATTCCATTCCATTCTATTGCATTGAATTCCATTCCATTCCATTCCATTCCATTCCATTCCATTCCTTTCTACTCGGGTTGATTCCATTCCATTCCATTCCATTCCATTCTATTCCATTGAATTCCATTCCGTTCCATTCCATTCCATTCCATTCCATTCCATTCCATTCCATTCCATTCCATTCCATTCCATTCCGTTCTACTCGGGCTGATTCCATTCCATTCCATTCCATTCGATTCCATTCGATTCTATTCGATTCCATTCGATTCCATTCCATTCCATTCCATTCCATTCCATTCCATTCCATTCCAATCCATTCCATTCTACTCGGGTTGATTCCATTCCATTCCACTCCATTCCATTCCATTCCATTCCATTCGCTTCCATTCCATTCCATTCGTTTCCATTCCATTTCACTCCATTCCATTCCGTTCCGTTCCGTTCCGTTCCTTTCCGTTCTATTCTGGTTCATTCCATTCTATTCCACTCCATTCCACTCAATTCCATTCGATTCCATTCGATTCCATTCCATTCCATTCCATTCCATTCCATTCCCTTCCATTCTATTCTATTGAATTCAATTCCATTCCATTCCATTCCATTCCTATCCATTCCATTCTACTCGGGTTAATTCCATTCCATTCCATTCCATTCCATTCCATTCCATTCCATTCCATTCCATTCCATTCCATTCCGTTCTACTCGGGTTCATTCCATTCCATTCCATTCCATTCCATTCCGTTCCATTCCGTTCTACTCGGGTCCTTTCCATTCCATTCCATTCCATTCGATTCCCTTCCGTTCCATTCGATTCCATTCCATTCCATTCCAATCCATTCCATTCTACTCGGGTTGATTCCATTCCATTCCATTCCATTCCATTGCATTGCATTCCATTTAATTCCATTCCATTTCATACCAGTCCATTCCATTCGATTCCATTCCACTCCATTCCATTTCATTGCATTCCATTCCATTCCATTCCATTCCATTCCATAACTTTCTACTCGGGTTGATTCCATTCTATTCCATTCCATTGCATTCGATTCTATTCGATTCCATTCGTTTCCATTCCATTCCATTCCATTCCATTCCATTCCATTCCATTCCATTCCATTGAATTCCATTCCATTCCATTCCATTCCATTCCATTCCATTCCATTCCATTCCGTTCTACTCGGGTTGATTCCATTCCATTCCATTCCATTCCATTCCATTCCATTCCAATCCATTCGATTCCATTCGATTCCATTCCATTCCATTCCATTGCATTCCATTACATTCCAATCCATTCCATTCTACTCGGGTTGATTCCTTTCCATTCCATTCCATTCCATTCCTTTCCCTTCCATTCGCTTCCATTCGGTTCCATTCCATTCCACTCGATTCCATTCCATTTCACTCCATTCCATTCCTTTCCGTTCCGTTCCGTTCCCTTCCATTCCGTTCCATTCCATTCCATTCTACTCGTGTTGATTCCAATCTATTCCACTCCATTCCATTCGATTCCGTTTGATTCCATTCGATTCCATTCCATTCGATTCCATTCCATTCCATTCCATTCCATTTCATTCCATTCCATTGCATTCCATTCCATTCCATTCCATTCCATTCCATTGCATTCCATTCCATTCCATTCCATTCCATTCCATTCCATTGCATTCCATTCCATTCGATTCCATTCCATTCCATTCCATTCCATTCCATTCCATTCCATTCCATTCCATTCCGTTCTACTCGTGTTCATTCCATTCCATTCCATTCCATTCCATTCCATTCCATTCTATTCTATTGAATTCCATTCCATTCCATTCCATTCCATTCCATTCCATTCCATTCCTTTCCATTCCATTCCATTCCATTCCATTCCATTCCATTCCATTCCTCTCTACTCGGGTTGATTCCATTCCATTCCATTCCATTCCATTCTATTCCATTGAATTTCATTCCATTCCATTCCATTCCATTCCATTCCATTCCATTCCATTCCATTCCATTCCGTTCTACTCGGGTTCATTCCATTCCATTCCATTCCATTCCATTCCATTCCATTCCATTCCATTCCATTCCATTCCATTCCATTGGATTCCATTCCATTCCATTCCATTCCATTCCAATCCATTCCATTCTACTCGGGTTGATTCCATTCCATTCCATTCTATTCCATTCCATTCCATTCCATTCAATTCCATTCCATTCCATTCGGTTCCATTCGATTCCATTCGATTCCATTCCATTTCACTCCATTCCATTCCGTTCCGTTCCGTTCCGTTCCATTCCATTCCGTTCTATTCGGGTTCATTCCATTCTATTCCACTCCATTCCATTCAATTCCATTCGATTCCATTCGATTCCATTCCATTCCATTCCATTCCATTCCATTCCCTTCCATTCTATTCTATTGAATTCCCTTCCATTCCATTCCATTCCATTCCTATCCATTCCATTCTAATCGGGTTGATTCCATTCCATTCCATTCCATTCCATTCCATTCCATTCCATTCCATTCCATTCCATTCCATTCGATTCCATTCGGTTCTACTCGGGTTCATTCCATTCCATTCCATTCCATTCCATTCCATTCCATTCCATTCCATTCCATAACGTTCTACTCGGGTCCATTCCATACCATTCCATTCCATTCGATTCCATTCCATTCCATTCGATTCCATTCCATTCCATTCCAATCCATTCCATTCTACTCGGGTTGATTCCATTCCATTCCATTCCATTCCATTCCATTTCATTCCAGTCCATTCCATTCGATTCCATTCCATTCCATTTCATTGCATTCCATTCCATTCCATTCCAATCCATAACTTTCTATTCGGGTTGATTCCATTCTATTCCATTCCATTCCGTTCGATTCCATTCGATTCCATTCGATTCCATTCCATCCCATTCCATTCCATTCCATTCCATTCCATCGAATTCCATTCCATTCAATTCCATTCCATTCCATTCCATTCCATTCCATTCCATTCCATTCCTTTCCATTCCATTCCGTTCTACTCGGGTTGATTCCATTCCATTCCATTCCATTCCATTCCATTCCATTCCATTCCATTCCATTCCATTCGATTCCATTCGATTCCATTCGATTCCCTTCCATTCCATTCCATTGCATTCCATTCCATTCCAATCCATTCCATTCTACTCGGGTTGATTCCATTCCATTCCATTACATTCCATTCCTTTCCCTTCCATTCCATTCCATTCAGTTCCATTCCATTCCATTCGATTCCATTCCATTTCACTCCATTCCATTCCGTTCCGTTCCGTTCCGTTCCTTTCCATTCCGTTCTATTCCATTCCGTTCTACTCGGGTTGATTCCATTCTATTCCACTCCATTCCATTCAATTCCATTCGATTCCATTCGATTCCATTCCATTCCATTCCATTTCATTCCATTCCATTGAATTCCATTCCATTCCATTCCATTCCATTCCATTCCATTCCATTCCATTCCATTCCATTCCATTCCGTTCTACTCGGGTCCATTCCATTCCATTCCATTCCATTCCATTCCATTCCCTTCCATTCCATTCGATTCCATTCCATTCCATTCCAATCCATTCCATTCTACTCGGGTTGATTCCATTCCATTCCATTCCATTCCATTCCATTCCATTCCATTCCATTCCATTCCATTCCACTTCATTCCAGTCCATTCCATTCGATTCCATTCCATTCCATTCCATTTCATTGCATTCCATTCCATTCCATTCCAATCCATAACTTTCTATTCGGGTTGATTCCATTCTATTCCATTCCATTCCTTTCGATTCCATTCGATTCCATTCGATTCCATTCCATCCCATTCCATTCCATTCCATTCCATTGAACTCCATTCCATTCCATTCCATTCCATTCCATTCCATTCCATTCCATTCCATTCCATTCCATTCCATTCCATTCCATTCCGTTCTACTCGGGTTGATTCCATTCCATTCCATTCCACTCCATTCAATTCCATTCCATTCCATTCGATTCCATTCGATTCCATTCTATTACATTCGATTCCATTCCATTCCATTCGATTGCATTCCATTCCATTCCAATCCATTCCATTCTACTCGGGTTGATTCCATTCCATTCCATTCCATTCCATTCCTTTCCCTTCCATTCCATTCCATTCGGTTCCATTCCATTCCATTCGATTCCATCCCATTTCACTCCATTCCATTCCATTCCATTCCATTCGATTCCATTCCATTCCGTTCCATTCGATTCCATTCCATTCCATTCCATTCCATTCCATTCCACTCAGTTCTACTCAGGTTCATTCCATTCCATTCCATTCCATTCCATTCCGTTCTACTCGGGTTGATTCCATTCCATTCCATTCCATTCCATTCCATTCCATTCCATTCCATTCCATTCCATTCGATTCCATTCGATTCCATTCTATTCCATTCGATTCCATTCCATTCCATTCCATTGCATTCCATTCCATTCCAATCCATTCCATTCTACTCGGGTTGATTCCATTCCATTCCATTCCATTCCATTCCATTCCCTTCCATTCCATTCCATTTGGTTCCTTTCGATTCCATTGGATTCCATTCCATTTCACTCCATTCCATTTCATTCCGTTCCGTTCCGTTCCCTTCCATTCCGTTCTATTCGGGTTGATTCCATTCTATTCCAATCCATTCCATTCCATTCCATTCGATTCCATTCGATTCCATTCCATTCTTTTCCATTCCATTCCATTCTGTTCTATTGAATTCCATTCCATTCCAATCCATTCCATTCTACTCGGGTTGATTCCATTCCATTCCATTCCATTGCATTCCATTTAATTCCATTCCATTTCATTCCAGTCCATTCCATTCGATTCCATTCCATTCCATTCCATTTCATTGCATTCCATTCCATTCCATTCCATTCCATAACTTTCTACTCGGGTTGATTCCATTCTATTCCATTCCATTGCATTCGATTCTATTCGATTCCATTCGATTCCATTCCATTCCATTCCATTCCATTCCATTCCATTGAATTCCATTCCACTCCATTCCATTCCATTCTATTCCATTCCATTCCATTCCTTTCTACTCGGGTTGATTCCATTCCATTCCATTCCATTCCATTCCATTCCATTCCAATCCATTCGATTCCATTCGATTCCATTCCATTCCATTCCATTGCATTCCATTACATTCCAATCCCTTCCATTCTACTCGGGTTGATTCCATTCCATTCCATTCCATTCCATTCCTTTCCCTTCCATTCGCTTCCATTCGTTTCCATTCCATTCCATTCGATTCCATTCCATTTCACTCCATTCCATTCCGTTCCGTTCCGTTCCGTTCCGTTCCATTCCGTTCCATTCCATTCCATTCTTCTCGTGTTGATTCCAGTCTATTCCACTCCATTCCATTCGATTCCATTCGATTCCATTCGATTCCATTCCATTCCATTCCATTCCATTCCATTCCATTCCATTCCATTCTATTCCATTGGATTCCATTCCATTCCATTCCATTCCATTCCAATCCATTCCATTCTACTCGGGTTGATTCCATTCCATTCCATTCCATTCCATTCCATTCCATTCCATTGCATTCCATTCCATTCGATTCCATTCTATTCCATTCCATTCCATTCCATTCCATTCGATTCCATTCGATTCGATTCCATTCCATTCCATTCCATTAAATTCCATTCCATTCCATTCCGTTCTACTCGTGTTCATTCCATTCCATTCCATTCCATTCCATTCCATTCCATTCCATTCCATTCCATTCTATTCCATTGAATTCCATTCCATTGCATTCCATTCCATTCCATTCCATTCCATTCCATTCCATTCCATTCCATTCCATTCCATTCCATTCCATTCCTCTTTACTCGGGTTGAGTCCATTCCATTCCATTCCATTCCATTCGATTCCCTTCCATTCCATCCGATTCCATTCCATTCCATTGCAATCCATTCCATTCTACTCGTGTTGATTCCATTCCATTCCATTCCATTCCATTCCATTCCATTCCATTCCATTCCATTCCAATCCATAACTTTCTATTCGGGTTTATTCCATTCTATTCCATTCCATTCCGTTCGATTCCATTCGATTCCATTCGATTCCATTCCATCCCATTCCATTCCATTCCATTGAATTCCATTCCATTCCATTCCATTCCATTCCATTCCATTCCATTCCATTCCATTCCATTCCATTCCATTCCATTCCGTTCTACTCGGGTTGATTCCATTCCATTCCATTCCATTCCATTCCATTCCATTCCATTCCTTTCCATTCGATTCCATTCGATTCCATTCGATTCCATTCGATTCCATTCCATTCCATTCCATTCCATTCCATTCCATTCCATGCCAATCCATTCCATTCAATTCCATTCCATTCCATTCCGTTCTTCTCGGGTTCATTCCATTCCATTCCATTCCATTCCATTCCATTCCATGCCAAACCATTCCATTCAATTCCATTCCATTCCATTCCGTTCTACTCGGGTTCATTCCATTCCATTCCATTCCATTCCATTCTATTCAATTCCATTCCATTCCATTCCATTCCATTCCATTCTATTCCATGGAATTCCATTCCATTCCATTCCATTCCATTCCATGCCATTCCATTCCATTCCATTCCATTCCATTCCATTCCGTTCTACTCGTGTTGATTCCATTCCATTCCATTCCATTCCATTCCATTCCATTGCATTCCGTTCTACTCGGGTTCATTCCATTCCATTCCATTCCATTCCATTCCATTCCATTCCATTCCATTCCATTCCATTCCGTTCTACTCGGGGCCATTCCATTCCATTCCATTCCATTCCATTCCCTTCCATTCCATTCGATTCCATTCCATTCCATTCCAATCCATTCCATTCTCTTCGGGTTGATTCCATTCCATTCCATTCCATTCCATTCCATTCCATTCCATTCCATTCCATTCCATTCCATTCCATTCCTTTCCATTTCATTCCAGTCCATTCCATTCGATTCCATTCCATTCCATTCCATTTCATTGCATTCCATTCCATTCCATTCCATTCCATTCCAATCCATAACTTTCTATTCGGGTTGATTCCATTCTATTCCATTCCATTCCGTTCGATTCCATTTGATTCCTTTCGATTCCATTCCATCCCATTCCATTCCATTCCATTCCATTCCATTGAATTCCATTGAATTCCATTCCATTCCATTCCATTCCATTCCATTCCATTCCATTCCATTCCATTCCATTCCGTTCTACTCGGGTTGATTCCATTCCATTCCATTCCATTCCATTCCATTCCATTGCATTCCATTCGATTCCATTCGATTCCATTCGATTCCATTCGATTCCATTCCATTCCATTCCATTGCATTCCATTCAATTCCAATCCATTCCATTCTACTCGGGTTGAGTCTATTCCATTCCATTCCATTCCATTCCTTTCCCTTCCATTCCATTCCATTCGGTTCCATTCCATTCCATTCGATTCCATTCCATTTCACTCCATTCCATTCCGTTCCGTTCCGTTCCATTCCTTTCCATTCCGTTCAATTCCATTCCGTTCTATTCGGGTTGAATCCATTCTATTCCACTCCATTCCATTCGATTCCATTCGATTCCATTCGATTCCATTCCATTCCATTCCATTCCATTCCATTCCATTCCATTCCAATCCATTCCATTCTACTCGGGTTGATTCCATTCCATTCCATTCCATTCCATTGCACTCCATTCCATTCCATTCCATTCCATTCCATTCCATTCCATTCCTTTCGATTCCATTCCATTTCATTCCATTCCATTCCATTCAATTGCATTCTCTTCCATTCCGTTCTACTCGGGTTCGTTCCATTCCATTCCATTGCATTCCATTCTATTCCATTGAATTCCATTCCATTCCATTCCGTTCCATTCCATTCCATTCCATTCCATTCCATTCCATTCCATTCCTTTCCGTTCCATTCCTCTCTACTCGGGTTGATTCCATTCCATTCCATTGAATTCCATTCCATTCCATTGAATTCCATTCCATTCCATTCCATTCCATTCCATTCCATTCCATTCCATTCCATTCCATTCCATTCCATTCCATTCCATTCGATTCCATTCGATTCCATTCTATTCCATTCGATTCCATTCCATTCCATTCCATTGCATTCCATTCCATTCCAATCCATTCCATTCTACTCGGGTTGATTCCATTCCATTCCATTCCATTCCATTCCATTCCATTCCATTCCATTCCATTCCATTCGATTCCATTCGATTCCATTCTATTCCATTCGATTCCATTCCATTCCATTCCATTGCATTCCATTCCATTCCAATCCATTCCATTCTACTCGGGTTGATTCCATTCCATTCCATTCCATTCCATTCCATTCCCTTCCATTCCATTCCATTTGGTTCCTTTCGATTCCATTGGATTCCATTCCATTTCACTCCATTCCATTTCATTCCGTTCCGTTCCGTTCCCTTCCATTCCGTTCTATTCGGGTTGATTCCATTCTATTCCAATCCATTCCATTCCATTCCATTCGATTCCATTCGATTCCATTCCATTCTTTTCCATTCCATTCCATTCTGTTCTATTGAATTCCATTCCATTCCAATCCATTCCATTCTACTCGGGTTGATTCCATTCCATTCCATTCCATTCCATTCCATTGCATTCCATTTAATTCCATTCCATTTCATTCCAGTCCATTCCATTCGATTCCATTCCATTCCATTCCATTTCATTGCATTCCATTCCATTCCATTCCATTCCATAACTTTCTACTCGGGTTGATTCCATTCTATTCCATTCCATTGCATTCGATTCTATTCGATTCCATTCGATTCCATTCCATTCCATTCCATTCCATTCCATTGAATTCCATTCCACTCCATTCCATTCCATTCTATTCCATTCCATTCCATTCCTTTCTACTCGGGTTGATTCCATTCCATTCCATTCCATTCCATTCCATTCCATTCCAATCCATTCGATTCCATTCGATTCCATTCCATTCCATTCCATTGCATTCCATTACATTCCAATCCCTTCCATTCTACTCGGGTTGATTCCATTCCATTCCATTCCATTCCATTCCTTTCCCTTCCATTCGCTTCCATTCGTTTCCATTCCATTCCATTCGATTCCATTCCATTTCACTCCATTCCATTCCGTTCCGTTCCGTTCCGTTCCGTTCCATTCCGTTCCATTCCATTCCATTCTTCTCGTGTTGATTCCAGTCTATTCCACTCCATTCCATTCGATTCCATTCGATTCCATTCGATTCCATTCCATTCCATTCCATTCCATTCCATTCCATTCCATTCTATTCCATTGGATTCCATTCCATTCCATTCCATTCCATTCCAATCCATTCCATTCTACTCGGGTTGATTCCATTCCATTCCATTCCATTCCATTCCATTCCATTCCATTGCATTCCATTCCATTCGATTCCATTCTATTCCATTCCATTCCATTCCATTCCATTCGATTCCATTCGATTCGATTCCATTCCATTCCATTCCATTCAATTCCATTCCATTCCATTCCGTTCTACTCGTGTTCATTCCATTCCATTCCATTCCATTCCATTCCATTCCATTCCATTCCATTCTATTCCATTGAATTCCATTCCATTGCATTCCATTCCATTCCATTCCATTCCATTCCATTCCATTCCATTCCATTCCATTCCATTCCATTCCATTCCATTCCTCTTTACTCGGGTTGAGTCCATTCCATTCCATTCCATTCCATTCGATTCCCTTCCATTCCATCCGATTCCATTCCATTCCATTGCAATCCATTCCATTCTACTCGTGTTGATTCCATTCCATTCCATTCCATTCCATTCCATTCCATTCCATTCCATTCCATTCCATTCCAATCCATAACTTTCTATTCGGGTTTATTCCATTCTATTCCATTCCATTCCGTTCGATTCCATTCGATTCCATTCGATTCCATTCCATCCCATTCCATTCCATTCCATTGAATTCCATTCCATTCCATTCCATTCCATTCCATTCCATTCCATTCCATTCCATTCCATTCCGTTCTACTCGGGTTGATTCCATTCCATTCCATTCCATTCCATTCCATTCCATTCCATTCCTTTCCATTCGATTCCATTCGATTCCATTCGATTCCATTCGATTCCATTCCATTCCATTCCATTCCATTCCATTCCATTCCATTCCATGCCAATCCATTCCATTCAATTCCATTCCATTCCATTCCGTTCTTCTCGGGTTCATTCCATTCCATTCCATTCCATTCCATTCCATTCCATGCCAAACCATTCCATTCAATTCCATTCCATTCCATTCCGTTCTACTCGGGTTCATTCCATTCCATTCCATTCCATTCCATTCTATTCAATTCCATTCCATTCCATTCCATTCCATTCCATTCTATTCCATGGAATTCCATTCCATTCCATTCCATTCCATTCCATGCCATTCCATTCCATTCCATTCCATTCCGTTCTACTCGTGTTGATTCCATTCCATTCCATTCCATTCCATTCCATTCCATTGCATTCCGTTCTACTCGGGTTCATTCCATTCCATTCCATTCCATTCCATTCCATTCCATTCCATTCCATTCCATTCCATTCCGTTCTACTCGGGGCCATTCCATTCCATTCCATTCCATTCCATTCCCTTCCATTCCATTCGATTCCATTCCATTCCATTCCAATCCATTCCATTCTCTTCGGGTTGATTCCATTCCATTCCATTCCATTCCATTCCATTCCATTCCATTCCATTCCATTCCATTCCTTTCCATTTCATTCCAGTCCATTCCATTCGATTCCATTCCATTCCATTCCATTTCATTGCATTCCATTCCATTCCATTCCATTCCATTCCAATCCATAACTTTCTATTCGGGTTGATTCCATTCTATTCCATTCCATTCCGTTCGATTCCATTTGATTCCTTTCGATTCCATTCCATCCCATTCCATTCCATTCCATTCCATTCCATTGAATTCCATTGAATTCCATTCCATTCCATTCCATTCCATTCCATTCCATTCCATTCCATTCCATTCCATTCCATTCCATTGCATTCCATTCGATTCCATTCGATTCCATTCGATTCCATTCGATTCCATTCCATTCCATTCCATTGCATTCCATTCAATTCCAATCCATTCCATTCTACTCGGGTTGAGTCTATTCCATTCCATTCCATTCCATTCCTTTCCCTTCCATTCCATTCCATTCGGTTCCATTCCATTCCATTCGATTCCATTCCATTTCACTCCATTCCATTCCGTTCCGTTCCGTTCCATTCCTTTCCATTCCGTTCAATTCCATTCCGTTCTATTCGGGTTGAATCCATTCTATTCCACTCCATTCCATTCGATTCCATTCGATTCCATTCGATTCCATTCCATTCCATTCCATTCCATTCCATTCCATTCCAATCCATTCCATTCTACTCGGGTTGATTCCATTCCATTCCATTCCATTCCATTGCACTCCATTCCATTCCATTCCATTCCATTCCATTCCATTCCATTCCATTCCTTTCGATTCCATTCCATTTCATTCCATTCCATTCCATTCAATTGCATTCTCTTCCATTCCGTTCTACTCGGGTTCGTTCCATTCCATTCCATTGCATTCCATTCTATTCCATTGAATTCCATTCCATTCCATTCCGTTCCATTCCATTCCATTCCATTCCATTCCATTCCATTCCTTTCCGTTCCATTCCTCTCTACTCGGGTTGATTCCATTCCATTCCATTGAATTCCATTCCATTCCATTGAATTCCATTCCATTCCATTCCATTCCATTCCATTCCATTCCATTCCATTCCATTCCATTCCATTCCATTCCGTTCCACTCGGGTTGATTCCATTCCATTCCATTCCATTCCATTCCATTCCATTCGATTCCATTCGATTCCATTCGATTCCATTCAATTCCATTCCATTATATTCCACTCCATTCCAATCCATTCCATTCTACTCGGGTTGATTCCATTCCATTCCACTCCATTCCATTCGATTCCATTCGATTCCATTCGATTCCATTCCATTTCATTCCATTCCATTCCATTCCATTCCATTCCATTCCATTCCATTCCATTCACTTCCATTCTATTCTATTGAATTCCATTCCATTCCATTCCATTCCATTCCATTCCATTCCATTCCATTCCATTCCATTCCATTCCATTCCAATCCATTCCATTCTACTCGGGTTGATTCCATTCCATTACATTCCATTCACTTCCATTCCATTCCATTTGGTTCCATTCGATTCCATTGGATTCCATTCCATTTCACTCCATTCCATTCCATTCCGTTCCGTTCCGTTCCGTTCCATTCCGTTCTATTCGGGTTGATTCCATTCTATTCCACTCCATTCCATTCGATTCCATTCGACTCCATTCGATTCCATTCCATTCCATTCCATTCTATTCCATTCCATTCAATTCTGTTCTATTGAATTCCATTCCATTCCATTCCATTCCATTCCATTCCATTCCAATCCATTCCCCTCTACTCGTGTTGATTCCATTCCATTCCATTCCATTCCATTCCATTCCATTCCATTCCATTCCATTCCATTCCATTCGACTCGGGTTGATTCCATTCCATTCCATTCAATTCCATTCCATTCCATTCCATTCCATTCCATTCCATTCCATTCCATTCCATTCCATTCGGTTCCATTCGATTCCATTCGATTCCTTTCCATTTCACTCCATTCCGTTCCGTTCTGTTCCGTTCCGCTCCGTTCCTTTCCATTCCGTTCCATTCCATTCCGTTCTACTCGGGTTGATTCCATTCTACTCCACTCCATTCCATTCGATTCCATTCGATTCCATTCGATTCCATTCCATTCCATTCCATTCCAATCCATTCCATTCTACTCGGGTTGATTCCATTCCATTCAATTCCATTCCATTCCACTCCATTCCATTCCATTCCATTCCATTCCATTCCATTCCATTCCACTCCATTCCATTCCATTCCATTCCATTCCTTTCGATTCCATTCCATTTCATTCCATTCCATTCCATTCAATTGCATTCTATTCCATTCCGTTCTACTCGGGTTCGTTCCATTCCATTCCATTGCATTCCATTCTATTCCATTGAATTCCATTCCATTCCATTCCGTTCCATTCCATTCCATTCCATTCCATTCCATTCCATTCCTTTCCGTTCCATTCCTCTCTACTCGGGTTGATTCCATTCCATTCCATTCCATTCCATTCCATTCCATTGAATTCCATTCCATTCCATTCCATTCCATTCCATTCCATTCCATTCCATTCCATTCCATTCCATTCCGTTCTACTCGGGTTGATTCCATTCCATTCCATTCCATTCCATTCCATTCCATTCCATTCCATTCGATTCCATTCGATTCCTTTCCATTTCACTCCATTCCATTCCGTTCCGTTCCATTCCGTTCCGTTCCGTTCCGTTCCGTTCCATTCCATTCCGTTCTACTCGGGTTGATTCCATTCTATTCCACTCCATTCCATTCGATTCCATTCGATTCCATTCGATTCCATTCGATTCCATTCCATTCCATTCCATTCCATTCCATTCCATTTCATTCTATTCCAATGAATTCCATTCCATTCCATTCCATTCCATTCCAATCCATTCCATTCTACTCGGGTTGATTCCATTCCATTCCATTCCATTCCATTCCATTCCATTCCATTCCATTCCATTCCATTCCATTCCATTCGGTTCCATTCGATTCCATTCGATTCCATTCCATTTCACTCCATTCCGTTCCGTTCTGTTCCGTTCCGTTCCGTTCCTTTCCATTCCGTTCCATTCCATTCCGTTCTACTCGGGTTGATTCCATTCTACTCCACTCCATTCCATTCGATTCCATTCGATTCCATTCGATTCCATTCCATTCCATTCCATTCCAATCCATTCCATTCTACTCGGGTTGATTCCATTCCATTCAATTCCATTCCATTCCACTCCATTCCATTCCATTCCATTCCATTCCATTCCTTTCGATTCCATTCCATTTCATTCCATTCCATTCCATTCAATTGCATTCTATTCCATTCCGTTCTACTCGGGTTCGTTCCATTCCATTCCATTGCATTCCATTCTATTCCATTGAATTCCATTCCATTCCATTCAGTTCCATTCCATTCCATTCCATTCCATTCCATTCCATTCCTTTCCGTTCCATTCCTCTCTACTCGGGTTGATTCCATTATATTCCATTCCATTCCATTCCATTCCATTCCATTCCATTCCATTCCATTCCATTCCATTCCATTCCATTCCATTCCATTCCGTTCTACTCGGGTTGATTCCATTCCATTCCATTCCATTCCATTCCATTCCATTCCATTCCATTCGATTCCATTCGATTCCTTTCCATTTCACTCCATTCCATTCCGTTCCGTTCCGTTCCATTCCATTCCGTTCTACTCGGGTTGATTCCATTCTATTCCACTCCATTCCATTCGATTCCATTCGATTCCATTTGATTCCATTCGATTCCATTCCATTCCATTCCATTCCATTCCATTCCATTCCATTTCATTCTATTCCAATGAATTCCATTCCATTCCATTCCATTCCATTCCAATCCATTCCATTCTACTCGGGTTGATTCTATTCAATTCCATTCCATTCCATTCCATTCCATTCCATTCCATTCCATTCCATTCCATTCCATTCCATTCCATTCCATTCCATTCGATTCCATTCCATTCCATTCCATTCCATTCCATTCCATTCCATTCCATTCGATTCCATTCCATGCCATTCCATTCCATTCCATTCCAATCCATTCCATTCTACTTGGGTTGATTCCATTCCATTCCATTCCATTCCCTTCCATTCCATTCCATTTGGTTCCATTCGATTCCATTGGATTCCATTCCATTTCACTCCATTCCATTCCATTCCGTTCCGTTCCGTTCCGTTCCATTCCGTTCTATTCGGGTTGATTCCATTCTATTCCAATCCATTCCATTCGATTCCATTCGACTCCATTCGATTCCATTCCATTCCATTCCATTCCATTCTGTTCTATTGAATTCCATTCCATTCCATTCCATTCCATTCCATTCCATTCCATTCCAATCCATTCCACTCTACTCGGGTTGATTCCATTCCATTCCATTCCATTCCATTCTATTCCATTCCATTCCATTCCATTCCATTCGACACGGGTTGATTCCATTCCATTCCATTCCATTCCATTCCATTCCATTCCATTCCATTCCAGTCCATTCCATTCCATTCCGTTCTACTCGGGTTGATTCCATTCCATTCCATTCCGTTCCATTTCATTCCATTCGATTCCGTTCGATTCCATTCGATTCCTTTCCATTTCACTCCATTCCATTCCGTTCCGTTCCATTCCGTTCCGTTCCGTTCCGTTCCGTTCCATTCCATTCCGTTCTACTCGGGTTGATTCCATTCTATTCCACTCCATTCCATTCGATTCCATTCGATTCCATTCGATTCCATTCGATTCCATTCCATTCCATTCCATTCCATTCCATTTCATTCTATTCCATTGAATTCCATTCCATTCCATTCCATTCCATTCCAATCCATTCCATTCTACTCGGGTTGATTCCATTCCATTCCATTCCATTCCATTCCATTCCATTCCATTCCATTCCATTCCATTCCATTCCATTCCATTCCAGTCCATTCCATTCCATTCCATTCCATTCCATTCCATTCGATTCCATTCGATTCCATTCCATGCCAATCCATTCCATTCAATTCCATTCCATTCCATTCCGTTTTACTCGGGTTCATTCCATTCCATTCCATTCCATTCCATTCTATTCAATTCCATTCCATTCCATTCCATTCCATTCCATTCCATTCCATTCCATTCTATTCCATTGAATTCCATTCCATTCCATTCCATTCCATTCCATGCCATTCCATTCCATGCCATTCCATTCCATTCCATTCCATTCCATTCCATTCCGTTCTACTCGGGTTGATTCCATTCCATTCCATTCCATTCCATTCCATTCCATTCCGTTCTACTCGGGTTCATTCCATTCAATTCCATTCCATTCCATTCCATTCCATTCCATTCCATTCCATTCCGTTCTACTCGGGTCCATTCCATTCCATTCCACCCCATTCGATTCCCTTCCATTCCATTCGATTCCATTCCATTCCATTCCAATCCATTCCATTCTACTCGGGTTGATTCCATTCCATTCCATTCCATTCCATTTCATTCCAGTCCATTCCATTCGATTCCATTCGATTCCATTCGATTCCATTCCATTCCATTCCATTCCAATCCATTCTATTCTACTCGGGTTGATTCCATTCCATTCCATTCCATTCCGTTCCACTCCATTCCATTCCATTCCATTCCATTCCATTACATTCCATTCCATTCCATTCCTTTCGATTCCATTCCATTTCATTCCATTCCATTCCATTCAATTGCATTCTATTCCATTCCGTTCTACTCGGGTTCGTTCCATTCCATTCCATTCCATTCCATTCCATTCCATTCCATTCCATTCCATTCCGTTCCATTCCTTTCCATTCCGTTCTACTCGGGTTGATTCCATTCCATTCCATTCTTTCCATTCCATTCCATTCCATTGAATTCCATTCCATTCCATTCCATTCCATTCCATTCAATTCCATTCCATTCCATTCCATTCCGTTCCACTCGGGTTGATTCCATTCCATTCCATTCCATTCCATTCCATTCCATTCCTTTCCATTCCATTCCATTCCATTCCATTCCATTCCATTCCATTCCATTCCATTCCTTTCCATTCCATTCCAATCCATTCCATTCTACTCGGGTTGATTCCATTCCATTCCATTCCATTCCCTTCCATTCCATTCCATTTGGTTCCATTCGATTCCATTGGATTCCATTCCATTTCACTCCATTCCATTCCATTCCGTTCCGTTCCGTTCCGTTCCATTCCGTTCTATTCGGGTTGATTCCATTCTATTCCACTCCATTCCATTCCATTCCATTCGACTCCATTCGATTCCATTCCATTCCATTCCATTCTATTCCATTCCATTCCATTCTGTTCTATTGAATTCCATTCCATTCCATTCCATTCCATTCCATTCCATTCCAATCCATTCCACTCTACTCGGGTTGATTCCATTCCATTCCATTCCATTCCATTCCATTCCATTCCATTCCATTCCATTCCATTCGACACGGGTTGATTCCATTCCATTCCATTCCATTCCATTCCATTCCATTCCATTCCAGTCCATTCCATTCCATTCCGTTGTACTCGGGTTGATTCCATTCCATTCCATTCCGTTCCATTCCATTCCATTCGATTCCGTTCGATTCCATTCGATTCCTTTCCATTTCACTCCATTCCATTCCGTTCCGTTCCGTTCCATTCCTTTCCGTTCCGTTCCGTTCCGTTCCATTCCATTCCGTTCTACTCGGGTTGATTCCATTCTATTCCAGTCCATTCCATTCGATTCCATTCGATTCCATTCGATTCCATTCGATTCCATTCCATTCCATTCCATTCCATTCCATTCCATTCCATTTCATTCTATTCCATTGAATTCCATTCCATTCCATTCCATTCCATTCCAATCCATTCCATTCTACTCGGGTTGATTCCATTCCATTCCATTCCATTCCATTCCATTCCATTCCATTCCATTCCATTCCATTCCATTCCATTCCATTCCATTCCATTCCATTCCTTTCCATTCCATTCCATTCGATTCCATTCCATTCCATTCCATTCCATTCCATTCCATTCCATTCGATTCCATTCGATTCCATTCCATGCCAATCCATTCCATTCAATTCCATTCCATTCCATTCCCTTTTACTCGGGTTCATTCCATTCCATTCCATTCCATTCCATTCTATTCAATTCCATTCCATTCCATTCCATTCCATTCCATTCCATTCTATTCCATTGAATTCCATTCCATTCCATTCCATTCCATTCCATGCCATTAAATTCCATTCCATTCCATTCCATTCCATTCCATTCCGTTCTACTCGGGTTGATTCCATTCCATTCCATTCCATTCCATTCCATTCCATTCCATACCGTTCTACTCGGGTTCATTCCATTCCATTCCATTCCATTCCATTCCATTCCATTCATTCCATTCCATTCCATTCCATTCCATTCCATTCCATTCCGTTCTACTCGGGTCCATTCCATTCCATTCCACTCCATTCGATTCCCTTCCATTCCATTCGATTCCATTCCATTCCATTCCAATCCATTCCATTCTACTCGGGTTGATTCCATTCCATTCCATTCCATTCCATTTCATTCCAGTCCATTCCATTCGATTCCATTCCATTCCATTCCATTTCATTGCATTCCATTCCATTCCATTCCATTCCATTCCAATCCATAACTTTCTATTCGGGTTGATTCCATTCTATTCCATTCCATTCCGTTCGATTCCATTCGATTCCATTCGATTCCATTCCATCCCATTCCATTCCATTCCATTCCATTCCATTGAATTCCATTCCATTCCATTCCATTCCATTCCATTCCATTCCATTCCATTCCATTCCATTCCGTTCTACTCGGGTTGATTCCATTCCATTCCATTCCATTCCATTCCATTCCATTCCATTGCATTCCATTCGTTTCCATTCGATTCCATTCGATTCCATTCAATTCCATTCCATTCCATTCCATTGCATTCCATTCCATTCCAATCCATTCCATTCTACTTGCGTTGAGTGCATTCCATTCCATTCCATTCCATTCCTTTCCCTTCCATTCCATTCCATTCGGTTCCATTCCATTCCATTCGATTCCATTCCATTTCACTCCATTCCATTCCGTTCCGTTCCGTTCCGTTCCTTTCCATTCCGTTCAATTCCATTCCGTTCTACTCGGGTTGATTCCATTCTATTCCACACCATTCCATTCGATTCCATTCGATTCCATTCGATTCCATTCCATTCCATTCCATTCCATTCCATTCCATTCCATTTCATTCCAATCCATTGAATTCCATTCCATTCCATTCCATTCCATTCCATTCCATTCCATTCCAATCCATTCCATTCTACTCGGGTTGATTCCATTCCATTCCATTCCATTCCATTCCATTCCATTCCATTCGATTAGATTCCATTCGATTCCATTCCATTCCATTCCATTCCATTCCATTCCATTCCATTCCATTCCATTCGATTCCATTCCATTCCATTCCATTCCATTCCATTCCATTCCATTCCATTCGATTCCATTCCATTCCGTTCCATTCGATTCCATTCCATTCCATTCCATTCCATTCCATTCCACTCCGTTCTACTCAGGTTCATTCCATTCCATTCCATTCCATTCCATTCTATTCCATTGAATTCCATTCCATTCCATTCCATTCTATTCCATTCCATTCCATTAGATTCAATTCCATTCCATTCCATTCCGTTCTACTCGCGTTGATTCCATTCCATTCCATTCCATTCCATTCCTTTCCCTTCCATTCCATTCCATTCGGTTCCATTCCATTCCATTAGATTCCATTCCATTTCACTCCATTCCATTCCGTTCCGTTCCGTTCCGTTCCTTTCCATTCCGTTCAATTCCATTCCGTTCTACTCGGGTTGATTCCATTCTATTCCACTCCATTCCATTCGATTCCATTCGATTCCATTCCATTCCATTCCATTCCATTTCATTCCATTCCATTGAATTCCATTCCATTCCATTCCATTCCATTGCAATCCATTCCATTCTACTCGGGTTGATTCCATTCCATTCCATTCCATTCCATTCCATTCCATTCCATTCCATTCCATTCCAATCCATAACTTTCTATTCGGGTTGATTACATTCTATTCCATTCCATTCCGTTCGATTCCATTCGATTCCATTCGATTCCATTCCATCCCATTCCATTCCATTCCATTCCATTCCATTGAATTCCATTCCATTCCATTCCATTCCATTCCATTCCATTCCATTCCATTCCATTCCATTCCATTCCATTCCGTTCTACTCGGGTTGATTCCATTCCATTCCATTCCATTCCATTCCATTCCATTCCTTTCCATTCGATTCCATTCGATTCCATTCGATTCCATTCGATTCCATTCCATTCCATTCCATTTCATTCCAGTCCATTCCATTCGATTCCATTCCATTGCATTCCATTTCATTGCATTCCATTCCATTCCATTCCATTCCATTCCATTCCATTCCATTCCATTCCGTTCTACTCGTGTTGATTCCATTCCATTCCATTCGATTCCATTCGATTCCATTCCATTTCACTCCATTCCATTCCGTTCCGTTCCATTCCGTTCCGTTCCGTTCCGTTCCGTTCCATTCCATTCCGTTCTACTCGGGTTGATTCCATTCTATTCCACTCCATTCCATTCGATTCCATTCGATTCCATTCGATTCCATTCCATTCCATTCCATTCCATTCCATTCCATTTCATTCTATTCCATTGAATTCCATTCCATTCCATTTCTTTCCAATCCATTCCATTCTACTCCCGTTGATTCCATTCCATTCCATTCCATTCCATTCCATTCCATTCCATTCCATTCCATTCCATTCCATTCCATTCGATTCCATTCCATTCCATTCCATTCCATTCCATTCCATTCGATTCCATTCGATTCCATTCCATGCCAATCCATTCCATTCAATTCCATTCCATTCCATTCCGTTTAACTCGGGTTCATTCCATTCCATTCCATTCCATTCCATTCCATTCTATTCAATTCCATTCCATTCCATTCCATTCCATTCCATTCCATTCCATTCCATTCCATTCCATTCCATTCCATTCTATTCCATTGAATTCCATTCCATTCCATTCCATTCCATTCCATGCCATTCCATTCCATTCCATTCCATTCCATTCCATTCCATTCCGTTCTACTCGGGTTGAATCCATTCCATTCCATTCCATTCCATTGCATTCCATTCCATTCCATTCCGTTCTACTCGGATTCATTCCATTCCATTCCATTCCATTCCATTCCATTCCATTCCATTCCATTCCATTTCATTCCAGTCCATTCCATTCGATTCCATTCCATTCCATTCCATTTCATTGCATTCCATTCCATTCCATTCCATTCCATTCCATTCCAATCCATAACTTTCTATTCGGGTTGATTCCATTCTATTCCATTCCATTCCGTTCGATTCCATTCGATTCCATTCGAATCCATTCCATCCCATTCCATTCCATTCCATTCGAATCCATTCCATCCCATTCCATTCCATTCCATTCCATTCCATTGAATTCCATTCCATTCCATTCCATTCCATTCCATTCCATTCCATTCCATTCCATTCCATTCCATTCCATTCCATTCCGTTCTACTCGGGTTGATTCCACTCCATTCCATTCCATTCCATTCCATTCCATTCCATTCCATTTGATTCCATTCGATTCCATTCGATTCCATTCGATTCCATTCCATTCAATTCCATTCCATTCCATTCCATTCCATTCCATTCCATTCCTTTCGATTCCATTCCATTTCATTCCATTCCATTCCATTCAATTGCATTCTATTCCATTCCGTTCTAATCGGGTTCGTTCCATTCCTTTCCATAGCATTCCATTCTATTCCATTGAATTCCATTCCATTCCATTCCGTTCCATTCCATTCCATTCCATTCCATTCCATTCCATTCCATTCCTTTCTATTCCATTCCTCTCTACTCGGGTTGATTCCATTCCATTCCATTCCATTCCATTCCATTCCATTCCATTGAATTCCATTCCATTCCATTCCATTCCATTCCATTCCATTCCATTCCATTCCATTCCATTCCTTTCCGTTCTACTCGTGTTGATTCCATTCCATTCCATTCCATTCCATTCCATTCCATTCCATTCCATTCCTTTCCATTCCTTTCCATTCCATTCCATTCCGTTCTACTCGTGTTGATTCCATTCCATTCCATTCCATTCCATTCCATTCCATTCCATTCGATTCCATTCGATTCCATTCCATTCCATTCCACTATATTCCACCCCATTCCAATCCATTCCATTCTACTCGGGTTGATTCCTTTCCATTCCATTCTATTCCATTCCATTCCCTTCCATTCCATTCCATTCGGTCCCATTCGATTCCATTCGATTCCATTCCATTTCACTCCATTCCATTCCGTTCCGTTCCGTTCCGTTCCGTTCCGTTCTGTTCCGTTCTATTCGGGTTGATTCCATTCTATTCCACTCCATTCCACTCGATTCCATTCGATTCCATTCGACTCCATTCCATTCCATTCCATTCCATTCCATTCCATTCCATTCCATTCCATTCGATTCCATTTGATTCCATTCCATTCCATTCCACTCCATTCCATTCTACTCGGGTGGATTCCATTCCATTCCATTCCATTCCATTCCATTCCATTCCATTCCATTCCATTCCATTCCATTCCATTTCATTCCAGTCCATTCCATTCGATTCCATTCCATTCCATTCCATTTCATTGCATTCCATTCCATTCCATTCCATTCCATTCTATTCCATTCCATTCCATTCCATTCCATTCCATTCCGTTCGATTAGATTCCCTTCGATTCCATTCCATTCCATTCCATTCCATTCCATTCCATTCCATTCCATTCCATTCCATTCCGTTCTATTCCATTCCATTCCATTCGATTCAATTCCATTCCATTCCATTCCATTCCATTCCATTCCATTCCATTCCATTCCATTCCGTTCCATTCGATTCCATACCATTCCATTCCATTCCATTCCACTCCATTCCATTCTACTCGGGTGGATTCCATTCCATTCCATTCCATTCCATTCCATTCCATTCCATTCCATTCCATTTCATTCCAGTCCATTCCATTCGATTCCATTCCATTCCATTCCATTTCATTGCATTCCATTCCATTCCATTCCATTCCATTCCATTCCATTCCATTCCATTCCGTTCGATTAGATTCCCTTCGATTCCATTCCATTCCATTCCATTCCATTCCATTCCATTCCATTCCATTCCATTCCATTCGATTCCATTCCATTCCCTTCTATTCCATTCCATTCCATTCGATTCAATTCCATTCCATTCCATTCCATTCCATTCCATTCCATTCCATTCGATTCCATTCCATTCCATTCCATTCGATTCCATACCATTCCATTCCATTCCATCCCATTCCATTCCATTCCATTCCATTCCACTCCGTTCTACTCAGGTTCATTCCATTCCATTCCATTCCATTCCATTCTATTCCATTGAATTCCATTCCATTCCATTCCATTCTATTCCATTCCATTCCATTCCATTCCATTCCATTCCCTTCCATTCCGTTCTACTCGGGTTGATTCCATTCCATTCCATTCTATTCCATTCCATTCCATTCCATTCCATTCGGTTCCATTCGATTCCATTCGATTCCATTCTATTCCACTCCATTCCATTCTATTCCATTCGATTCCATTCGATTCCATTCCATTCCATTCCATTCCATTCCATTCCATTCCATTCCATTCCATTCCATTCGTTTACATTCCATTCCATCCATTCCATTCCATTCCATTCCATTCTATTCCATTACATTCCATTCCATTCCATTCCATTCGATTCCATTCCATTCCATTCCATTCCATTCCATTCCATTCCATTCCATTCCATTCCATTCCATTCCTTTCTACTCGGGTTGATTCCATTCCATTCCATTCCATTCCATTCTATTCCATTGAATTCCATTCCATTCCATTCCATTCCATTCCATTCCATTCCATTCCATTCCATTCCATTCCGTTCTACTCGGGTTGATTCCATTCCATTCCATTCCATTCCAGTCCATTCGATTCCATTCGATTCCATTCGATTCCATTCCTTTCCATTCCATTCCATTCCATTCCATTCCATTCCAATCCATTCCATTCTACTCGGGTTGATTCCATTCCATTCCATTCCATTCCATTCCATTCCATTCCATTCGCTTCCATTCCATTCCATTCGTTTCCATTCCATTTCACTCCATTCCATTCCGTTCCGTTCCGTTCCGTTCCTTTCCGTTCTATTCTGGTTCATTCCATTCTATTCCACTCCATTCCACTCAATTCCATTCGATTCCATTCGATTCCATTCGATTCCATTCCATTCCATTCCATTCCATTCCAATGAATTCCATTCCACTCCATTCCATTCCATTCCATTCCATTCCATTCCTTTCTACTCGGGTTGATTCCATTCCATTCCATTCCATTCCATTCCATTCCATTCCAATCCATTCGATTCCATTCGATTCCATTCCATTCCATTCCATTGCATTCCATTACATTCCAATCCCTTCCATTCTACTCGGGTTGATTCCATTCCATTCCATTCCATTCCATTCCTTTAACTTCCATTCGCTTCCATTCGTTTCCATTTCATTCCATTCGATTCCATTCCATTTCACTCCATTCCATTCCGTTCCGTTCCGTTCCGTTCCATTCCATTCCATTCCACTATATTCCATTCCATTCCAATCCATTCCATTCTACTCGTGTTGATTCCTTTCCATTCCATTCTATTCCATTCCATTCCCTTCCATTCCATTCCATTCGGTCCCATTCGATTCCATTCGATTCCATTCCATTTCACTCCATTCCATTCCGTTCCGTTCCGTTCCGTTCCGTTCCGTTCTGTTCCGTTCTATTCGGGTTGATTCCATTCTATTCCACTCCATTCCACTCGATTCCATTCGATTCCATTCGACTCCATTCCATTTCATTCCATTCCATTCCATTCCATTCCATTCCATTCCATTCCATTCCATTCCCTTCCATTCTATTCTATTGAATTCCATTCCATTCCATTCCATTCCTATCCATTCCATTGTACTCGGGTTGATTCCATTCCATTCCACTCCATTCCATTCCATTCCATTCCTTTCCATTCCATTCCATTCCATTCCGTTCTACGCGGTTTCGTTCCATTCCATTCCATTGCATTCCATTCCATTCCATTCCATTCCATTCCATTCCATTCCATTCCGTTCTACTTGGGTCCATTCCATTCCATTCCATTCCATTCCATTCCATTCCATTCCATTCGATTCCATTTGATTCCATTCCATTCCATTCCACTCCATTCCATTCTACTCGGGTGGATTCCATTCCATTCCATTCCATTCCATTCCATTCCATTCCATTCCATTCCATTCCATTCCATTCCATTCCATTTCATTCCAGTCCATTCCATTCGATTCCATTCCATTCCATTCCATTTCATTGCATTCCATTCCATTCCATTCCATTCCATTCCGTTCGATTAGATTCCCTTCGATTCCATTCCATTCCATTCCATTCCATTCCATTCCATTCCATTCCATTCCATTCCATTCCATTCCATTCCATTCCGTTCTATTCCATTCCATTCCATTCGATTCAATTCCATTCCATTCCATTCCATTCCATTCCATTCCATTCCATTCCATTCCGTTCCATTCGATTCCATACCATTCCATTCCATTCCATTCCACTCCATTCCATTCTACTCGGGTGGATTCCATTCCATTCCATTCCATTCCATTCCATTCCATTCCATTCCATTCCATTCCATTCCATTCCATTCCATTTCATTCCAGTCCATTCCATTCGATTCCATTCCATTCCATTCCATTTCATTGCATTCCATTCCATTCCATTCCATTCCATTCCATTCCATTCCATTCCATTCCATTCCGTTCGATTAGATTCCCTTCGATTCCATTCCATTCCATTCCATTCCATTCCATTCCATTCCATTCCATTCGATTCCATTCCATTCCCTTCTATTCCATTCCATTCCATTCGATTCAATTCCATTCCATTCCATTCCATTCCATTCCATTCCATTCGATTCCATTCCATTCCATTCCATTCGATTCCATACCATTCCATTCCATTCCATCCCATTCCATTCCATTCCATTCCATTCCACTCCGTTCTACTCAGGTTCATTCCATTCCATTCCATTCCATTCCATTCTATTCCATTGAATTCCATTCCATTCCATTCCATTCTATTCCATTCCATTCCATTCCATTCCATTCCATTCCCTTCCATTCCGTTCTACTCGGGTTGATTCCATTCCATTCCATTCTATTCCATTCCATTCCATTCCATTCCATTCGGTTCCATTCGATTCCATTCGATTCCATTCTATTCCACTCCATTCCATTCTATTCCATTCGATTCCATTCGATTCCATTCCATTCCATTCCATTCCATTCCATTCCATTCCATTCGTTTCCATTCCATTCCATCCATTCCATTCCATTCCATTCCATTCTATTCCATTCCATTCCATTCCATTCCATTCCATTCGATTCCATTCCATTCCATTCCATTCCATTCCATTCCATTCCATTCCATTCCATTCCATTCCATTCCTTTCTACTCGGGTTGATTCCATTCCATTCCATTCCATTCCATTCCATTCTATTCCATTGAATTCCATTCCATTCCATTCCATTCCATTCCATTCCATTCCATTCCATTCCATTCCATTCCGTTCTACTCGGGTTGATTCCATTCCATTCCATTCCATTCCAGTCCATTCGATTCCATTCGATTCCATTCGATTCCATTCCTTTCCATTCCATTCCATTCCATTCCATTCCATTCCAATCCATTCCATTCTACTCGGGTTGATTCCATTCCATTCCATTCCATTCCATTCCATTCCATTCCATTCGCTTCCATTCCATTCCATTCGTTTCCATTCCATTTCACTCCATTCCATTCCGTTCCGTTCCGTTCCGTTCCTTTCCGTTCTATTCTGGTTCATTCCATTCTATTCCACTCCATTCCACTCAATTCCATTCGATTCCATTCTATTCCATTCGATTCCATTCCATTCCATTCCATTCCATTCCATTGAATTCCATTCCACTCCATTCCATTCCATTCCATTCCATTCCAATCCTTTCTACTCGGGTTGATTCCATTCCATTCCATTCCATTCCATTCCATTCCATTCCATTCCAATCCATTCGATTCCATTCGATTCCATTCCATTCCATTCCATTGCATTCCATTACATTCCAATCCCTTCCATTCTACTCGGGTTGATTCCATTCCATTCCATTCCATTCCATTCCATTCCTTTCCCTTCCATTCGCTTCCATTCGTTTCCATTTCATTCCATTCGATTCCATTCCATTTCACTCCATTCCATTCCGTTCCGTTCCGTTCCGTTCCGTTCCATTCCGTTCCATTCCATTCCATTCTACTCGTGTTGATTCCAGTCTATTCCACTCCATTCCATTCGATTCCATTCGATTCCATTCGATTCCATTCCATTCCATTCCATTCCATTCCATTCCATTTCATTCTATTCCATTGGATTCCATTCCATTCCATTCCATTCCATTCCAATCCATTCCATTCTACTCGGGTTGATTCCATTCCATTCCATTCCATTCCATTCCATTCCATTCCATTCCATTCCATTGCATTCCATTCCATTCGATTCCATTCTATGCCATTCCATTCCATTCCATTCCATTCGATTCCATTCGATTCCATTCCATTCCATTCCATTCCATTCAATTCCATTCCATTCCATTCCGTTCTACTCGTGTTCATTCCATTCCATTCCATTCCATTCCATTCCATTCCATTCCATTCCATTCTATTCCATTGAATTCCATTCCATTCCATTCCATTGAATTCCATTCCATTCCATTCCATTCCATTCCATTCCATTCCATTCCATTCCATTCCATTCCTCTTTACTCGGGTTGATTCCATTCCATTCCATTCCATTCCATTCTATTCCATTGAATTCCATTCCATTCCATTCCATTCCATTCCATTCCATTCCTTTCCATTCCATTCGATTCCATTCGGTTCTACTCGGGTTCATTCCATTCCATTCCATTCCATTCCATTCCATTCCATTCCATTCCAATCCATTCCATTCCATTCCGTTCTACTCGGGTCCATTCCATTCCATTCCATTCCATTCGATTCCCTTCCATTCCATCCGATTCCATTCCATTCCATTGCAATCCATTCCATTCTACTCGGGTTGATTCCATTCCATTCCATTCCATTCCATTCCATTCCATTCCATTCCAATCCATAACTTTCTATTCGGGTTGATTCCATTCTATTCCATTCCATTCCGTTCGATTCCATTCGATTCCATTCGATTCCATTCCATCCCATTCCATTCCATTCCATTCCATTCCATTGAATTCCATTCCATTCCATTCCATTCCATTCCATTCCATTCCATTCCATTCCATTCCATTCCATTCCATTCCGTTCTACTCGGGTTGATTCCATTCCATTCCATTCCATTCCATTCCATTCCATTCCATTCCTTTCCATTCGATTCCATTCGATTCCATTCGATTCCATTCGATTCCATTCCATTCCATTCCATTGCATTCCATTCCATTCCAATCCATTCCATGCTACTCGGTTTGATTCCATTCCATTCCATTCCATTCCATTCCTTTCCCTTACATTCCATTCCATTCGGTTCCATTCCATTCCATCAGATTCCATTCCATTTCACTCCATTCCATTCCGTTCCGTTCCGTTCCGTTCCTTTCCATTCCGTTCAATTCCATTCCGTTCTACTCGGGTTGATTCCATTCTATTCCACTCCATTCCATTCGATTCCATTCGATTCCATTCCATTCCATTCCATTCCATTCCATTTCATTCCATTCCATTGAATTCCATTCCATTCCATTCCATTCCATTCCAATCCATTCCATTCTACTCGGGTTGATTCCATTCCATTCCATTCCATTCCATTCCATTCCATTCGATTCCATTCCATTCAATTCTATTCCATTCCATTCCATTCGATTCAATTCCATTCCATTCCATTCCATTCCATTCCATTCCATTCCATTCGATTCCATTCCATTCCACTCCATTCCATTCTATTCCATTCGATTCCATTCCATTCCATTCCATTCCATTCCATTCCGTTCTACTCGGGTTGATTCCATTCCATTCCATTCCATTCCATTCCATTCCATTCCATTCCATTCCATTCCATTCCTTTCTTTTCCATTCGATTCCATTCCATTCCATTCCATTCCATTCCAATCCATTCCATTCTACTCGGGTTGATTCCATTCCAATCCATTCCATTCCTTTCCATTCCATTCCATTCCATTCCATTCCATTCCATTCCATTCCATTCGGTTCCATTCGATTCCATTCGATTCCATTCTATTCCACTCCATTCCATTCTATTCCATTCGATTCCATTCGATTCCATTCCATTCCATTCCATTCCATTCCATTCCATTTCATTCTATTTCATTGAATTTCATTCCATTCCATTCCATTCCATTCCAATCCATTCCATTCTACTCGGGTTGATTCCATTCCATTCCATTCCATTCCATTCCATTCCATTCCATTCCATTCCATTCCATTCGTTTCCATTCAATTCCATCCATTCCATTCCATTCCATTCCATTCCATTCCATTACATTCCATTCCATCCCATTCCATTCGATTCCATTCGATTCCATTCCATTCCATTCCATTCCATTCCATTCCATTGCATTCCATTCCATTCCATTCCATTCCGTTCTACTCGGGTTCATTCCATTCCATTCCATTCTATTGCATTGAATTCCATTCCATTCCATTCCATTCCATTCCATTCCATTCCATTCCTTTCTACTCGGGTTGATTCCATTCCATTCCATTCCATTCCATTCTATTCCATTGAATTCCATTCCGTTCCATTCCATTCCATTCCATTCCATTCCATTCCATTCCATTCCATTCCATTCCGTTCTACTCGGGTTGATTCCATTCCATTCCATTCCATTCGATTCCATTCGATTCTATTCGATTCCATTCGATTCCATTCCATTCCATTCCATTCCATTCCATTCCAATCCATTCCATTCTACTCGGGTTGATTCCATTCCATTCCACTCCATTCCATTCCATTCCATTCCATTCCATTCCATGCCATTCCATTCCATTCCATTCCATTCCATTCCATTCCATTCCATTCCATTCCATTCCGTTCTACTCGGGTTGATTCCATTCCATTCCATTCCATTTCATTCCATTCCATTCCATTCCATTCCGTTCTACTCGGGTTCATTCCATTCCATTCCATTCCATTCCATTCCATTCCATTCCATTCCGTTCTACTCGGGTCCATTCCATTCCATTCCATTCCATTCGATTCCCTTCCATTCCATTCGATTCCATTCCATTCCATTCCAATCCATTCCATTCTACTCGGGTTGATTCCATTCCATTCCATTCCATTCCATTCCATTCCATTCCATTCCATTCCATTTCATTCCAGTCCATTCCATTTGATTCCATTCCATTTCATTGCATTCCATTCCGTTCCATTCCATTCCATTCCATTCCATAACTTTCTTCTCGTGTTGATTCCATTCTATTCCATTCCATTCCGTTCGATTCCATTCGATTCCATTCGATTCCATTCCATCCCATTCCATTCCAATCCATTCCATTCCATTGAATTCCATTCCATTCCATTCCATTCCATTCCATTCCATTCCATTCCATTCCATTCCATTCCATTCCATTCCGTTCTACTCGGGTTGATTCCATTCCATTCCATTCCATTCCATTCCATTCCATTCCATTCCATTCGATTCCATTCGATTCCATTCGATTCCATTCCATTCCATTCCATTGCATTCCATTCCATTCCAATCCATTCCATTCTACTCGGGTTGATTCCATTCCATTCCATTCCATTCCATTCCTTTCCCTTCCATTCCATTCCATTCGGTTCCATTCCATTCCATTCGATTCCATTCCATTTCACTCCATTCCATTCCGTTCCGTTCCGTTCCGTTCCTTTCCATTCCGTTCCATTACATTCCGTTCTACTCGGGTTGATTCCATTCTATTCCACTCCATTCCATTCGATTCCATTCGATTCCATTCGATTCCATTCCATTCCATTCCATTCCAATCCATTCCATTCTACTCGGGTTGATTCCATTCCATTCCATTCCATTCCATTCCATTCCATTCCATTCCATTCCATTCCATTCCTTTCCATTCCATTCCATTTCATTCCATTCCATTCCATTCAATTGCATTCTATTCCATTCCGTTCTACTCGGGTTCGTTCCATTCCATTCCATTGCATTCCATTCTACTCCATTGAATTCCTTTCCATTCCATTCCGTTCCATTCCATTCCATTCCATTCCATTCCATTCCATTCCATTGCATTCCATTCCTTTCCATTCCATTCCTCTCTACTCGGGTTGATTCCATTCCATTCCATTCCATTCCATTCCATTCCGTTCTACTCGGGTCCATTCCATTCCATTCCATTCCGTTCTACTCGGGTCCATTCCATTCCATTCCATTCCATTCAATTCCCTTCCATTCCATTCGATTCCATTCCATTCCATTCCAATCCATTCCATTCTACTCGGGTTGATTCCATTCCATTCCATTCCTTTCCATTCCATTCCATTCCATTCCATTCCATTCCATTTCATTCCAGTCCATTCCATTCGATTCCATTCCATTTCATTGCATTCCATTCCGTTCCATTCCATTCCATTCCAATCCATGACTTTCTATTCGGGTTGATTCCATTCTATTCCATTCCATTCCGTTCGATTCCATTCGATTCCATTCGATTCCATTCCATCCCATTCCATTCCAATCCATTCCATTCCATTCCATTCCATTCCATTCCATTCCATTCCATTCCATTCCATTCCATTCCATTCCATTCCATTCCGTTCTACTCGGGTTGATTCCATTCCATTCCATTCCATTCCATTCCATTCCATTCCATTCCATTCCATTCCATTCCATTCGATTCCATTCGATTCCATTCGATTCCATTCCATTCCATTCCATTGCATTCCATTCCATTCCAATCCATTCCATTCTACTCGGGTTGATTCCATTCCATTCCATTCCATTCCATTCCTTTCCCTTCCATTCCATTCCATTCGGTTCCATTCCATTCCATTCGATTCCATTCCATTTCACTCCATTCCATTCCGTTCCGTTCCGTTCCGTTCCTTTTCATTCCGTTCCATTCCATTCCATTCTTCTCGGGTTGATTCCATTCTATTCCACTCCATTCCATTCGATTCCATTCGATTCCATTCGATTCCATTACATTCCATTCCATTCCAATCCATTCCATTCTACTCGGGTTGATTCCATTCCATTCCATTACATTCCATTCCACTCTATTCCATTCCATTCCATTCCATTCCATTCCATTCCATTCCTTTCCATTCCATTCCATTTCATTCCATTCCATTCCATTCAATTGCATTCTATTCCATTCCGTTCTACTCGGGTTCGTTCCATTCCATTCCATTGCATTCCATTCTACTCCATTGAATTCCTTTCCATTCCATTCCGTTCCATTCCTTTCCATTCCATTCCATTCCATTCCATTCCATTCCTTTCCATTCCATTCCTCTCTACTCGGGTTGATTCCATTCCATTCCATTCCATTCCATTCCATTCCATTCCATGGAATTCCATTCCATTCCATTCCATTCCATTCCATTCCATTCCATTCCATTCCATTCCATTCCATTCCATTCCTTTCCGTTCTACTCGGGTCCATTCCATTCCATTCCATTCCATTCCATTTGATTCCATTTGATTCCATTCCATTCCATTCCACTCCATTCCATTCTACTCGGGTGGATTCCATTCCATTCCATTCCATTCCATTCCATTCCATTCCATTCCATTCCATTCCTTTCCATTCCATTCCATTTCATTCCATTCCATTCCATTCGATTCCATTCCATTCCATTCCATTTCATTGCATTCCATTCCATTCCATTGCATTCCATTCCATTCCATTTCATTGCATTCCATTCCATTCCATTCCATTCCATTCCATTCCGTTCTACTCGTGTTGATTCCATTCCATTCCATTTGATTCCATTCGATTCCATTCCATTTCACTCCATTCTATTCCGTTCCGTTCCATTCCGTTCCGTTCCGTTCCGTTCCGTTCCATTCCATTCCGTTCTACTCAGGTTGATTCCATTCTATTCCACTCCATTCCATTCGATTCCATTCGATTCCATTCGATTCCATTCCATTCCATTCCATTCCATTCCATTCCATTCCATTCCATTCCATTTCATTCTATTCCATTGAATTCCATTCCATTCCATTCCATTCCATTCCAATCCATTCCATTCTACTCGGGTTGATTCCATTCCATTCCATTCCATTCCATTCCATTCCATTCCATTCCTTTCCGTTCTACTCGGGTTGATTCCATTCCATTCCATTCCATTCCATTCCATTCCATTCGATTCCATTCGATTCCATTCGATTCGATTCCATTCCATTCCATTATATTCCATTCCATTCCAATCCATTCCATTCTACTCGGGTTGATTCCTTTCCATTCCATTCTATTCCATTCCATTCCCTTCCATTCCATTCCATTCGGTCCCATTCGATTCCATTCGATTCCATTCCATTTCACTCCATTCCATTCCGTTCCGTTCCGTTCCGTTCCGTTCTGTTCCGTTCTATTCGGGTTGATTCCATTCTATTCCACTCCATTCCACTCGATTCCATTCGATTCCATTCGATTCCATTCCGTTTCATTCCATTCCATTCCATTCCATTCCATTCCATTCCATTCCCTTCCATTCTATTCTATTGAATTCCATTCCATTCCATTCCATTCCATTCCATTGCATTCCTATCCATTCCATTCTACTCGGGTTGATTCCATTCCATTCCATTCCATTCCATTCCATTCCATTCCATTCCATTCCATTCCATTCCATTCCATTCCGTTCTACTCGGGTCCATTCCATTCCATTCCATTCCATTCCATTCCATTCGATTTGATTCCATTCCATTCCATTCCACTCCATTCCATTCTACTCGGGTGGATTCCATTCCATTCCATTCCATTCCATTCCATTCCATTCCATTTCATTCCAGTCCATTCCATTCGATTCCATTCCATTCCATTCCATTTCATTGCATTCCATTCCATTCCATTCCATTCCATTCCATTCCATTCCATTCCATTCCGTTCTACTCGTGTTGATTCCATTCCATTCCATTCGATTCCATTCGATTCCATTCCATTTCACTCCATTCCAATCCGTTCCGTTCCATTCCGTTCCGTTCCGTTCCATTCAATTCCGTTCTACTCGGGTTGATTCCATTCTATTCCACTCCATTGCATTCGATTCCATTCGACTCCATTCGATTCCATTCCATTCCTTTCCATTCCATTCCATTCCATTCCATTTCATTCTATTCCATTGAATTCCATTCCATTCCATTCCATTCCATTCCAATCCATTCCATTCTACTCGGGTTGATTCCATTCCATTCCATTCCATTCCATTCCATTCCATTCCTTTCCCTTCCATTCCATTCCATTCCATTCCATTCCATTCCATTCCATTCCATTCCATTCCGTTCCATTCCATTCCATTCGATTCCATTCCATGACAATCCATTCCAATCCATTCCATTCCATTCCATTCCATTCTATTCCATTGAATTCCATTCCATTCCATTCCATTCCATTCCATTCCATGCCATTCCATTCCATTCCATTCCATTCCATTCCATTCCGTTCTACTCGTGTTGATTCCATTTCATTCCATTCCATTCCATTCCATTCCATTCCATTCCGTTCTACTCGGGTTCATTCCATTCCATTCCATTCCATTCCATTCCATTCCATTCCATTCCATTCCATTCCATTCCATTCCATTCCGTTCTACTCGGGTCCATTCCATTCCATTCCATTCCATTCGATTCCCTTCCATTCCATTCGATTCCATTCCATTCCATTCCAATCCATTCCATTCTACTCGGGTTGTTTCCATTCCATTCCATTCCATTCCATTCCATTCCATTCCATTCCATTCCATTCCATTCCATTCCATTCCATTCCATTCCATTCCATTCCGTTCTACTCGGGTTGATTCCATTCCATTCCATTCCATTCCATTCCATTCCATTGCATTCCATTCGATTCTATTCGATTCCATTCGATTCCATTCGATTCCATTCCATTCCATTCCATTGCATTCCATTCCATTCCAATCCATTCCATTCTACTCGGGTTGAGTCCATTCCATTCCATTCCATTCCATTCCTTTCCCTTCCATTCCATTCCATTCGGTTCCATTCCATTCCATTCGATTCCATTCCATTTCACTCCATTCCATTCCGTCCCGTTCCGTTCCGTTCCTTTCCATTCCGTTCAATTCCATTCCGTTCTACTCGGGTTGATTCCATTCTATTCCACTCCAATCCATTCGATTCCATTCGATTCCATTCCATTCCATTCCATTCCATTCCATTCCATTCCATTCCATTCCATTTCATTCCATTCCATGGAATTCCATTCCATTCCATTCCATTGCATTCCATTCCATTCCATTCCATTCCATTCCATTCCATTCCATTCCATTCCGTTCTACTCGGGTTGATTCCATTCCATTCCATTCCATTCCATTCCATTCCATTGCATTCCATTCGATTCTATTCGATTCCATTCGATTCCATTCGATTCCATTCCATTCCATTCCATTCCATTCCATTCCATTCCATTCCATTTCATTCCATTCCATTGAATTCCATTCCATTCCATTCCATTGCATTCCATTCCATTCCAATCCATTCCATTCTACTCGGGTTGATTCCATTCCATTCCATTCCATTCCATTCCATTCCATTATATTCCATTCCATTCCGTTCTACTTGTGTTGATTCCATTCCATTCCATTCGATTCCATTCGATTCCATTCCATTTCACTCCATTCCATTCCGTTCCGTTCCATTCCGTTCCGTTCCGTTCCGTTCCGTTCCATTCCATTCCGTTCTACTCAGGTTGATTCCATTCTATTCCACTCCATTCCATTCGATTCCATTCGATTCCATTCGATTCCATTCCATTCCATTCCATTCCATTCCATTCCATTCCATTTCATTCTATTCCATTGAATTCCATTCCATTCCATTCCATTCCATTCCAATCCATTCCATTCTACTCGGGTTGATTCCATTCCATTCCATTCCATTCCATTCCATTCCATTCCATTCCATTCCATTCCGTTCTACTCGGGTTGATTCCATTCCATTCCATTCCATTCCATTCCATTCCATTCGATTCCTTTCGATTCCATTCGATTCCATTCCATTCCATTCCATTATATTCCATTCCATTCCAATCCATTCCATTCTACTTGGGTTGATTCCTTTCCATTCCATTCTATTCCATTCCATTCCCTTCCATTCCATTCCATTCGGTCCCATTCGATTCCATTCGATTCCATTCCATTTCACTCCATTCCATTCCGTTCCGTTCCGTTCCGTTCCGTTCTGTTCCGTTCTATTCGGGTTGATTCCATTCTATTCCACTCCATTCCACTCGATTCCATTCGATTCCATTCGATTCCATTCCATTTCATTCCATTCCATTCCATTCCATTCCATTCGATTCCCTTCCATTCTATTCTATTGAATTCCATTCCATTCCATTCCATTCCATTGCATTCCTATCCATTCCATTCTACTCGGGTTGATTCCATTCCATTCCATTCCATTCCATTCCGTTCCATTCCATTCCATTCCATTCCATTCCATTCCATTCCGTTCTACTCGGGTTCGTTCCATTCCATTCCATTCCATTCCATTCCATTCCATTCCATTCCATTCCATTCCGTTCTACTCGGGTCCATTCCATTCCATTCCATTCCATTCCATTCCATTCCATTTGATTCCATTTGATTCCATTCCATTCCATTCCACTCCATTCCATTCTACTCGGGTGGATTCCATTCCATTCCAATCCATTCCATTCCATTCCATTCCATTCCATTCCATTCCATTTCATTCCAGTCCATTCCATTCGATTCCATTCCATTCCATTCCATTTCATTGCATTCCATTCCATTCCATTCCATTCCATTCCATTCCATTCCATTCCATTCCGTTCTACTCGTGTTGATTCCATTCCATTCCATTCGATTCCATTCGATTCCCTTCCATTTCACTCCATTCCATTCCGTTCCGTTCCATTCCGTTCCGTTCCGTTCCATTCCATTCCGTTCTACTCGGGTTGATTCCATTCTATTCCACTCCATTCCATTCGATTCCATTCGACTCCATTCGATTCCATTCCATTCCATTCCATTCCATTCCATTCCATTCCATTCCATTCCATTTCATTCTATTCCATTGAATTCCATTCCATTCCATTCCATTCCATTCCAATCCATTCCATTCTACTCGGGTTGATTCCATTCCATTCCATTCCATTCCATTCCATTCCATTCCATTCCATTCCTTTCCCTTCCATTCCATTCCATTCCATTCCATTCCATTCCATTCCATTCCATTCCATTCCGTTCCATTCCATTCCATTCGATTCCATTCCATGACAATCCATTCCATTCCATTCCATTCCATTCCATTCCATTCTATTCCATTGAATTCCATTCCATTCCATTCCATTCCATTCCATTCCATGCCATTCCATTCCATTCCATTCCATTCCATTCCATTCCGTTCTACTCGTGTTGATTCCATTTCATTCCATTCCATTCCATTCCATTCCATTCCGTTCTACTCGGGTTCATTCCATTCCATTCCATTCCATTCCATTCCATTCCATTCCTTTCCATTCCATTCCATTCCATTCCATTCGGTTCTACTCGGGTCCATTGCATTCCATTCCATTCCATTCGATTCCCTTCCATTCCATTCGATTCCATTCCATTCCATTCCAATCCATTCCATTCTACTCGGGTTGATTCCATTCCATTCCATTCCATTCCATTCCATTCCATTCCATTCCATTCCATTCCATTCCATTCCATTCCATTCCATTCCATTTCATTCCAGTCCATTCCATTCGATTCCATTCCATTCCATTCCATTTCATTGCATTCCATTCCATTCCATTCCATTCCATTCCAATCCATAACTCTCTATTCGGGTTGATTCCATTCTATTCCATTCCATTCCGTTCGATTCCATTCGATTCCATTCGATTCCATTCCATCCCATTCCATTCCATTCCATTCCATTCCAATGAATTCCATTCCATTCCATTCCATTCCATTCAATTCCATTCCATTCCATTCCATTCCATTCCGTTCTACTCGGGTTGGTTCCATTCCATTCCATTCCATTCCATTCCATTCCATTGCATTCCATTCGATTCTATTCGATTCCATTCGATTCCATTCGATTCCATTCCATTCCATTGCATTCCATTCCATTCCAATCCATTCCATTCTACTCGGGTTGAGTCCATTCCATTCCATTCCATTCCATTCCTTTCCCTTCCATTCCATTCCATTCGGTTCCATTCCATTCCATTCGATTCCATTCCATTTCACTCCATTCCATTCCGTTCCGTTCCGTTCCGTTCCTTTCCATTCCGTTCAATTCCATTCCGTTCTACTCGGGTTGATTCCATTCTATTCCACTCCAATCCATTCGATTCATTTCGATTCCATTCCATTCCATTCCATTCCATTCCATTTCATTCCATTCCATTGAATTCCATTCCATTCCATTCCATTGCATTCCATTCCATTCCAATCCATTCCATTCTACTCGGGTTGATTCCATTCCATTCCATTCCATTCCATTCCATTCCATTCCATTCGATTAGATTCCATTCGATTCCATTCCATTCCATTCCATTCCATTCCATTCCATTCCATTCCTTTCCTTTCCATTCCATTCCATTCCATTCCATTCGATTCCATTCCGTTCCAATCCATTCCAATCTACTCGGGTTGATTCCATTCCATTCCATTCCATTCCATTACGTTCCATTCCATTCCATTCCATTCGGTTCCATTCGATTCCATTCGATTCCATTCCATTTCAATCCATTCCATTCCATTCCGTTCCGTTTCGTTCCGTTCGTTCCGTTCTATTCGGGTTGATTCCATTCTCTTCCACTCCATTCCATTCGATTCCATTCCATTCCATTCCATTCCATTCCATTCCATTCCATTCCATTCCTTTCCATTCTATTGAATTCCATTCCATTCCATTCCATTCCATTCCATTCCCATCCATTCCTTTATACTCGGGTTGATTCCATTCCACTCCATTCCATTCCATTCCATTCCATTCCATTCCATTCCATTCGATTCCATTCGATTCCATTCGATTCGATTCCATTCCATTCCATTATATTCCATTCCATTCCAATCCATTCCATTCTACTCGGGTTGATTCCTTTCCATTCCATTCTATTCCATTCCATTCCCTTCCATTCCATTCCATTCGGTCCCATTCGATTCCATTCGATTCCATTCCATTTCACTCCATTCCATTCCGTTCCGTTCCGTTCCGTTCCGTTCTGTTCCGTTCTATTCGGGTTGATTCCATTCTATTCCACTCCATTCCACTCGATTCCATTCGATTCCATTCGATTCCATTCCGTTTCATTCCATTCCATTCCATTCCATTCCATTCCATTCCATTCCCTTCCATTCTATTCTATTGAATTCCATTCCATTCCATTCCATTCCATTCCATTGCATTCCTATCCATTCCATTCTACTCGGGTTGATTCCATTCCATTCCATTCCATTCCATTCCATTCCATTCCATTCCATTCCATTCCATTCCATTCCATTCCGTTCTACTCGGGTCCATTCCATTCCATTCCATTCCATTCCATTCCATTCGATTTGATTCCATTCCATTCCATTCCACTCCATTCCATTCTACTCGGGTGGATTCCATTCCATTCCATTCCATTCCATTCCATTCCATTCCATTTCATTCCAGTCCATTCCATTCGATTCCATTCCATTCCATTCCATTTCATTGCATTCCATTCCATTCCATTCCATTCCATTCCATTCCATTCCATTCCATTCCGTTCTACTCGTGTTGATTCCATTCCATTCCATTCGATTCCATTCGATTCCATTCCATTTCACTCCATTCCAATCCGTTCCGTTCCATTCCGTTCCGTTCCGTTCCATTCAATTCCGTTCTACTCGGGTTGATTCCATTCTATTCCACTCCATTGCATTCGATTCCATTCGACTCCATTCGATTCCATTCCATTCCTTTCCATTCCATTCCATTCCATTCCATTTCATTCTATTCCATTGAATTCCATTCCATTCCATTCCATTCCATTCCAATCCATTCCATTCTACTCGGGTTGATTCCATTCCATTCCATTCCATTCCATTCCATTCCATTCCTTTCCCTTCCATTCCATTCCATTCCATTCCATTCCATTCCATTCCATTCCATTCCATTCCGTTCCATTCCATTCCATTCGATTCCATTCCATGACAATCCATTCCAATCCATTCCATTCCATTCCATTCCATTCTATTCCATTGAATTCCATTCCATTCCATTCCATTCCATTCCATTCCATGCCATTCCATTCCATTCCATTCCATTCCATTCCATTCCGTTCTACTCGTGTTGATTCCATTTCATTCCATTCCATTCCATTCCATTCCATTCCATTCCGTTCTACTCGGGTTCATTCCATTCCATTCCATTCCATTCCATTCCATTCCATTCCATTCCATTCCATTCCATTCCATTCCATTCCGTTCTACTCGGGTCCATTCCATTCCATTCCATTCCATTCGATTCCCTTCCATTCCATTCGATTCCATTCCATTCCATTCCAATCCATTCCATTCTACTCGGGTTGTTTCCATTCCATTCCATTCCATTCCATTCCATTCCATTGCATTCCATTCCATTCCATTCCATTCCATTCCATTCCATTCCATTCCATTCCGTTCTACTCGGGTTGATTCCATTCCATTCCATTCCATTCCATTCCATTCCATTGCATTCCATTCGATTCTATTCGATTCCATTCGATTCCATTCGATTCCATTCCATTCCATTCCATTCCATTCCATTCCATTCCATTCCATTTCATTCCATTCCATTGAATTCCATTCCATTCCATTCCATTGCATTCCATTCCATTCCAATCCATTCCATTCTACTCGGGTTGATTCCATTCCATTCCATTCCATTCCATTCCATTCCATTATATTCCATTCCATTCCGTTCTACTTGTGTTGATTCCATTCCATTCCATTCGATTCCATTCGATTCCATTCCATTTCACTCCATTCCATTCCGTTCCGTTCCATTCCGTTCCGTTCCGTTCCGTTCCGTTCCATTCCATTCCGTTCTACTCAGGTTGATTCCATTCTATTCCACTCCATTCCATTCGATTCCATTCGATTCCATTCGATTCCATTCCATTCCATTCCATTCCATTCCATTCCATTCCATTTCATTCTATTCCATTGAATTCCATTCCATTCCATTCCATTCCATTCCAATCCATTCCATTCTACTCGGGTTGATTCCATTCCATTCCATTCCATTCCATTCCATTCCATTCCATTCCATTCCATTCCGTTCTACTCGGGTTGATTCCATTCCATTCCATTCCATTCCATTCCATTCCATTCGATTCCTTTCGATTCCATTCGATTCCATTCCATTCCATTCCATTATATTCCATTCCATTCCAATCCATTCCATTCTACTTGGGTTGATTCCTTTCCATTCCATTCTATTCCATTCCATTCCCTTCCATTCCATTCCATTCGGTCCCATTCGATTCCATTCGATTCCATTCCATTTCACTCCATTCCATTCCGTTCCGTTCCGTTCCGTTCCGTTCTGTTCCGTTCTATTCGGGTTGATTCCATTCTATTCCACTCCATTCCACTCGATTCCATTCGATTCCATTCGATTCCATTCCATTTCATTCCATTCCATTCCATTCCATTCCATTCGATTCCCTTCCATTCTATTCTATTGAATTCCATTCCATTCCATTCCATTCCATTGCATTCCTATCCATTCCATTCTACTCGGGTTGATTCCATTCCATTCCATTCCATTCCATTCCGTTCCATTCCATTCCATTCCATTCCATTCCATTCCATTCCGTTCTACTCGGGTTCGTTCCATTCCATTCCATTCCATTCCATTCCATTCCATTCCATTCCATTCCATTCCGTTCTACTCGGGTCCATTCCATTCCATTCCATTCCATTCCATTCCATTCCATTTGATTCCATTTGATTCCATTCCATTCCATTCCACTCCATTCCATTCTACTCGGGTGGATTCCATTCCATTCCAATCCATTCCATTCCATTCCATTCCATTCCATTCCATTCCATTTCATTCCAGTCCATTCCATTCGATTCCATTCCATTCCATTCCATTTCATTGCATTCCATTCCATTCCATTCCATTCCATTCCATTCCATTCCATTCCATTCCGTTCTACTCGTGTTGATTCCATTCCATTCCATTCGATTCCATTCGATTCCCTTCCATTTCACTCCATTCCATTCCGTTCCGTTCCATTCCGTTCCGTTCCGTTCCATTCCATTCCGTTCTACTCGGGTTGATTCCATTCTATTCCACTCCATTCCATTCGATTCCATTCGACTCCATTCGATTCCATTCCATTCCATTCCATTCCATTCCATTCCATTCCATTCCATTCCATTTCATTCTATTCCATTGAATTCCATTCCATTCCATTCCATTCCATTCCAATCCATTCCATTCTACTCGGGTTGATTCCATTCCATTCCATTCCATTCCATTCCATTCCATTCCATTCCATTCCTTTCCCTTCCATTCCATTCCATTCCATTCCATTCCATTCCATTCCATTCCATTCCATTCCGTTCCATTCCATTCCATTCGATTCCATTCCATGACAATCCATTCCATTCCATTCCATTCCATTCCATTCCATTCTATTCCATTGAATTCCATTCCATTCCATTCCATTCCATTCCATTCCATGCCATTCCATTCCATTCCATTCCATTCCATTCCATTCCGTTCTACTCGTGTTGATTCCATTTCATTCCATTCCATTCCATTCCATTCCATTCAGTTCTACTCGGGTTCATTCCATTCCATTCCATTCCATTCCATTCCATTCCATTCCATTCCTTTCCATTCCATTCCATTCCATTCCATTCGGTTCTACTCGGGTCCATTGCATTCCATTCCATTCCATTCGATTCCCTTCCATTCCATTCGATTCCATTCCATTCCATTCCAATCCATTCCATTCTACTCGGGTTGATTCCATTCCATTCCATTCCATTCCATTCCATTCCATTCCATTCCATTCCATTCCATTCCATTCCATTCCATTCCATATCATTCCAGTCCATTCCATTCGATTCCATTCCATTCCATTCCATTTCATTGCATTCCATTCCATTCCATTCCATTCCATTCCAATCCATAACTCTCTATTCGGGTTGATTCCATTCTATTCCATTCCATTCCGTTCGATTCCATTCGATTCCATTCGATTCCATTCCATCCCATTCCATTCCATTCCATTCCATTCCAATGAATTCCATTCCATTCCATTCCATTCCATTCAATTCCATTCCATTCCATTCCATTCCATTCCGTTCTACTCGGGTTGGTTCCATTCCATTCCATTCCATTCCATTCCATTCCATTGCATTCCATTCGATTCTATTCGATTCCATTCGATTCCATTCGATTCCATTCCATTCCATTGCATTCCATTCCATTCCAATCCATTCCATTCTACTCGGGTTGAGTCCATTCCATTCCATTCCATTCCATTCCTTTCCCTTCCATTCCATTCCATTCGGTTCCATTCCATTCCATTCGATTCCATTCCATTTCACTCCATTCCATTCCGTTCCGTTCCGTTCCGTTCCTTTCCATTCCGTTCAATTCCATTCCGTTCTACTCGGGTTGATTCCATTCTATTCCACTCCAATCCATTCGATTCATTTCGATTCCATTCCATTCCATTCCATTCCATTCCATTTCATTCCATTCCATTGAATTCCATTCCATTCCATTCCATTGCATTCCATTCCATTCCAATCCATTCCATTCTACTCGGGTTGATTCCATTCCATTCCATTCCATTCCATTCCATTCCATTCCATTCGATTAGATTCCATTCGATTCCATTCCATTCCATTCCATTCCATTCCATTCCATTCCATTCCTTTCCTTTCCATTCCATTCCATTCCATTCCATTCGATTCCATTCCGTTCCAATCCATTCCAATCTACTCGGGTTGATTCCATTCCATTCCATTCCATTCCATTACGTTCCATTCCATTCCATTCCATTCGGTTCCATTCGATTCCATTCGATTCCATTCCATTTCAATCCATTCCATTCCATTCCGTTCCGTTTCGTTCCGTTCGTTCCGTTCTATTCGGGTTGATTCCATTCTCTTCCACTCCATTCCATTCGATTCCATTCCATTCCATTCCATTCCATTCCATTCCATTCCATTCCATTCCTTTCCATTCTATTGAATTCCATTCCATTCCATTCCATTCCATTCCATTCCCATCCATTCCTTTATACTCGGGTTGATTCCATTCCACTCCATTCCATTCCATTCCATTCCATTCCATTCTATTACATTCCATTCCATTCCATTCCATTCCATTCCATTCCATTCCGTTCTACTCGGGTTGATTCCATTCCATTCCATTCCATTCCATTCCATTCCATTCCATTCCATTCCACTCCTTTCGTTTCCATTCGATTCCATTCCATTCCATTCCATTGCATTCCAATCCATTCCATTCTACTCGGGTTGATTCCATTCCAATCCATTCCATTCCTTTCCATTCCATTCCATTCCATTCCATTCCATTCGGTTCCATTCGATTCCATTCGATTCCATTCTATTCCACTCCATTCCATTCTATTCCATTCGATTCCATTCGATTCCATTCCATTCCATTCCATTCCATTCCATTTCATTCTATTTCATTGAATTTCATTCCATTCCATTCCATTCCATTCCAATCCATTCCATTCTACTCGGGTTGATTCCATTCCATTCCATTCCATTCCATTCCATTCCATTCGTTTCCATTCCATTCCATCCATTCCATTCCATTCCATTCCATTCGATTCCATTCCATTCCATTCCATTCCATTCCATTCCATTCGATTCCATTCGATTCCATTCCATTCCATTCCATTCCATTCCATTCCATTCCATTCCATTCAATTCCATTCCATTCCATTCCGTTCTACTCGGGTTCATTCCATTCCATTCCATTCTACTGCATTGAATTCCATTCCATTCCATTCCATTCCATTCCATTCCATTCCATTCCATTCCATTCCATTCCATTCCATTCCATTCCATTCCATTCCGTTCTACTCGGGTTGATTCCATTCCATTCCATTCCATTCCATTCCATTCCATTCCATTCGATTCCATTCGATTCCATTCGATTCCATTCCATTCCATTCCATTCCATTCCATTCCATTCCATTCCAGTCCATTCCATTCTACTCGGGTTGATTCCATTCCATTCCACTCCATTCCATTCCATTCCATTCCATTCCATTCCATTCCATTCCATTCCATTCCATTCGCTTCCATTCCATTCCATTCGTTTCCATTCCATTTCACACCATTCCATTACGTTCCGTTCCGTTCCGTTCCTTTCCGTTCTATTCTGGTTCATTCCATTCTATTCCACTCCATTCCACTCAATTCCATTCGATTCCATTCGATTCCATTCCATTCCATTCCATTCCATTCCATTCCATTCCCTTCCATTCTATTCTATTGAATTCAATTCCATTCCATTCCATTCCATTCCTATCCATTCCATTCTACTCGGGTTAATTCCATTCCATTCCATTCCATTCCATTCCATTCCATTCCATTCCATTCCATTCCATTCCATTCCGTTCTACTCGGGTTCATTCCATTCCATTCCATTCCATTCCATTCCGTTCCATTCCGTTCTACTCGGGTCCTTTCCATTCCATTCCATTCCATTCGATTCCCTTCCGTTCCATTCGATTCCATTCCATTCCATTCCAATCCATTCCATTCTACTCGGGTTGATTCCATTCCATTCCATTCCATTCCATTCCATTGCATTCCAATTAATTCCATTCCATTTCATTCCAGTCCATTCCATTCGATTCCATTCCATTCCATTCCATTCCATTCCATTCCATTCCATTCCATTCCATTCCATTCCATTCCACTGAATTCCATTCGATTCCGTTCTACTCGGGTTGATTCCATTCCATTCCATTCCATTCCATTCCATTCCATTCCAATCCATTCGATTCCATTCGATTCCATTCCATTCCATTCCATTGCATTCCATTACATTCCAATCCATTCCATTCTAATCGGGTTGATTCCTTTCCATTCCATTCCATTCCATTCCTTTCCCTTCCATTCGCTTCCATTCGGTTCCATTCCATTCCACTCGATTCCATTCCATTTCACTCCATTCCATTCCTTTCCGTTCCGTTCCATTCCTTTCCATTCCGTTCCATTCCATTCCATTCTACTCGTGTTGATTCCAATCTATTCCACTCCATTCCATTCGATTCCATTTGATTCCATTCGATTCCATTCCATTCCATTCCATTCCATTCCATTCCATTCCATTCCATTTCATTCCATTCCATTGCATTCCATTCCATTCCATTCCATTCCATTCCATTCCATTCCATTGCATTCCATTCCATTCGATTCCATTCCATTCCATTCCATTCCATTCCATTCCATTCCATTCCTCTCTCCTCGGGTTGATTCCATTCCATTCCATTCCATTCCATTCCATTCCATTCCATTCCATTCCATTCTATTCCATTCCATTCAATTCCAATCCATTCCATTCTACTCGGGTTGATTCCATTCCATTCCATTCCATTCCACTCCATTCCATTCCATTCCATTCCATTCCATTCCATTCCATTTCATTCCAGTCCATTCCATTCGATTCGATTCCATTCCATTCCATTTCATTGCATTCCATTCCATTCCATTCCATTCCATTCCATTCCATTCCATTCTACTCGTGTTCATTCCATTCCATTCCATTCCATTCCATTCCATTCCATTCCATTCTATTCCATTGAATTCCATTCCATTCCATTCCATTCCATTCCATTCCATTCCATTCCATTCCATTCCATTCCTCTCTCCTCGGGTTGATTCCATTCCATTCCATTCCATTCCATTCTATTCCATTGAATTTCATTCCATTCCATTCCATTCCATTCCATTCCATTCCATTCCATTCCATTCCATTCCATTCCGTTCTACTCGGGTTCATTCCATTCCATTCCATTCCATTCCATTCCATTCCATTCCATTCCATTCCATTCCATTCCATTCCATTGGATTCCATTCCATTCCATTCCATTCTATTCCATTCCATTCCATTCCATTCCATTCCATTCCAATCCATTCCATTCTACTCGGGTTGATTCCATTCCATTCCATTCCATTCCATTCCATTCCATTCCATTCCATTCCATTCCATTCCATTCGATTTCATTCGATTCCATTCCATTTCACTCCATTCCATTCCGTTCCGTTCCATTCCGTTCCGTTCCGTTCCATTCCATTCCGTTCTACTCGGGTTGATTCCATTCTATTCCACTCCATTCCATTCGATTCCATTCGACTCCATTCGATTCCATTCCATTCCATTCCATTCCATTCCATTCCATTCCATTTCATTCTATTCCATTGAATTCCATTCCATTCCATTCCATTCCATTCCAATCCATTCCATTCTACTCGGGTTGATTCCATTCCATTCCATTCCATTCCATTCCATTCCATTCCTTTCCCTTCCATTCCATTCCATTCCATTCCATTCCATTCCATTCCATTCCATTCCATTCCGTTCCATTCCATTCCATTCGATTCCATTCCATGACAATCCATTCCATTCCATTCCATTCCATTCCATTCCATTCCATTGAATTCCATTCCATTCCATTCCATTCCATTCCATTCCATTCCATGCCATTCCATTCCATTCCATTCCATTCCATTCCATTCCGTTCTACTCGTGTTGATTCCATTTCATTCCATTCCATTCCATTCCATTCCGTTCTACTCGGGTTCATTCCATTCCATTCCATTCCATTCCATTCCGTTCCATTCCATTCCATTCAATTCCATTCCATTCCGTTCTACTCGGGTCCATTCCATTCCATTCCATTCCATTCGATTCCCTTCCATTCCATTCTATTCCATTCCATTCAATTCCAATCCATTCCATTCTACTCGGGTTGATTCCATTCCATTCCATTCCTTTCCACTCCATTCCATTCCATTCCATTCCATTCCATTCCATTCCATTTCATTCCAGTCCATTCCATTCGATTCGATTCCATTCCATTCCATTTCATTGCATTCCATTCCATTCCATTCCATTCCATTCCATTCCATTCCATTCTACTCGTGTTCATTCCATTCCATTCCATTCCATTCCATTCCATTCCATTCCATTCTATTCCATTGAATTCCATTCCATTCCATTCCATTCCATTCCATTCCATTCCATTCCATTCCATTCCATTCCTCTCTCCTCGGGTTGATTCCATTCCATTCCATTCCATTCCATTCTATTCCATTGAATTTCATTCCATTCCATTCCATTCCATTCCATTCCATTCCATTCCATTCCATTCCATTCCATTCCGTTCTACTCGGGTTCATTCCATTCCATTCCATTCCATTCCATTCCATTCCATTCCATTCCATTCCATTCCATTCCATTCCATTCCATTCCATTGGATTCCATTCCATTCCATTCCATTCTATTCCATTCCATTCCATTCCATTCCATTCCATTCCAATCCATTCCATTCTACTCGGGTTGATTCCATTCCATTCCATTCCATTCCATTCCATTCCATTCCATTCCATTCCATTCCATTCCATTCGATTCCATTCGATTCCATTCCATTTCACTCCATTCCATTCCGTTCCGTTCCATTCCGTTCCGTTCCGTTCCATTCCATTCCGTTCTACTCGGGTTGATTCCATTCTATTCCACTCCATTCCATTCGATTCCATTCGACTCCATTCGATTCCATTCCATTCCATTCCATTCCATTCCATTCCATTCCATTTCATTCTATTCCATTGAATTCCATTCCATTCCATTCCATTCCATTCCAATCCATTCCATTCTACTCGGGTTGATTCCATTCCATTCCATTCCATTCCATTCCATTCCATTCCTTTCCCTTCCATTCCATTCCATTCCATTCCATTCCATTCCATTCCATTCCATTCCATTCCGTTCCATTCCATTCCATTCGATTCCATTCCATGACAATCCATTCCATTCCATTCCATTCCATTCCATTCCATTCCATTGAATTCCATTCCATTCCATTCCATTCCATTCCATTCCATTCCATGCCATTCCATTCCATTCCATTCCATTCCATTCCATTCCGTTCTACTCGTGTTGATTCCATTTCATTCCATTCCATTCCATTCCATTCCGTTCTACTCGGGTTCATTCCATTCCATTCCATTCCATTCCATTCCGTTCCATTCCATTCCATTCAATTCCATTCCATTCCGTTCTACTCGGGTCCATTCCATTCCATTCCATTCCATTCGATTCCCTTCCATTCCATTCTATTCCATTCCATTCAATTCCAATCCATTCCATTCTACTCGGGTTGATTCCATTCCATTCCATTCCATTCCACTCCATTCCATTCCATTCCATTCCATTCCATTCCATTCCATTTCATTCCAGTCCATTCCATTCGATTCGATTCCATTCCATTCCATTTCATTGCATTCCATTCCATTCCATTCCATTCCATTCCAATCCATAACTTTCTATTCGGGTTGATTCCATTCTATTCCATTCCATTCCGTTCGATTCCATTCGATTCCATTCGATTCCTTTCCATCCCATTCCATTCCATTCCATTCCATTCCGTTGAATTCCATTCCATTCCATTCCATTCCATTCCATTCCATTCCATTCCATTCCATTCCATTCCATTCCATTCCGTTCTACTCGGGTTGATTCCATTCCATTCCATTCCATTCCATTCCATTCCATTGCATTCCATTCGATTCTATTCGATTCCGTTCGATTCCATTCGATTCCATTCCATTCCATTCCATTGCATTCCATTCCATTCCAATCCATTCCATTCTACTCGGGTTGAGTCCATTCCATTCCATTCCATTCCATTCCTTTCCCTTCCATTCCATTCCATTCGGTTCCATTCCATTCCATTCGATTCCATTCCATTTCACTCCATTCCATTCCGTTCCGTTCCGTTCCGTTCCTTTCCATTCCGTTCAATTCCATTCCGTTCTACTCGGGTTGATTCCATTCTATTCCACTCCAGTCCATTCGATTCCATTCGATTCCATTCCATTCCATTCCATTCCATTCCATTCCATTCCATTTCATTCCATTCCATTGAATTCCATTCCATTCCATTCCATTGCATTCCATTCCATTCCAATCCATTCCATTCTACTCGGGTTGATTCCATTCCATTCCATTCCATTCCATTCCATTCCATTCCATTCCATTCCATTCCATTCCATTCCATTCCATTCCTTTCCTTTCCATTCCATTCCATTCCATTCCATTCGATTCCATTCCGTTCCGTTCCATTCGATTCCATTCCATTCCATTCCATTCCATTCGATTCCACTCCGTTCTACTCAGGTTCATTCCATTCCATTCCATTCCATTCCATTCTATTCCATTGAATTCCATTCCATTCCATTCCATTCTATTCCATTCCATTCCAGTCCATTCCATTCCATTCCATTCCGTTCTACTCGCGTTGATTCCATTCCATTCCATTCCATTCCATTCCATTCCATTCCATTCGATTCCATTCGATTCTATTCCATTCTATTCCATTCCATTCCATTCAAATCCATTCCATTCTACTCGGGTTGATTCCATTCCATTCCATTCCATTCCATTCCATTCCCTTCCATTCCATTCCATTTGGTTCCATTCGATTCCATTGGATTCCTTTCCATTTCACTCCATTCCATTCCATTCCGTTCCGTTCCGTTCCGTTCCATTCCGTTCTATTCGGGTTGATTCCATTCTATTCCACTCCATTCCATTCGATTCCATTCGATTCCATTCGATTCCATTCCATTCCATTCCATTCTATTCCATTCCATTCCATTCTGTTCTATTGAATTCCATTCCATTCCATTCCATTCCATTCCAATCCATTCCACTGTACTCGGGTTGATTCCATTCCATTCCATTCCATTCCATTCCATTCCATTCCATTCCATTCCATTCAATTCCATTCCATTCCATTCCATTCTACTCGGGTTGATTCCATTCCATTCCATTCCATTCCATTCCCTTCCATTCCATTCCACTCGGTTCCATTCGATTCCATTCGATTCCATTCCATTTCACTCCATTCCGTTGCGTTCTGTTCCGTTCCGTTCCATTCCTTTCCATTCCGTTCCATTACATTCCGTTCTACTCGGGTTGATTCCATTCTATTCCACTCCATTCCATTCGATTCCATTCGATTCCATTCGATTCCATTCCATTCCATTCCATTCCAATCCATTCCATTCTACTCGGGTTGATTCCATTCCATTCCATTCCATTCCGTTCCACTCCATTCCATTCCATTCCATTCCATTCCATTCCATTCCATTCCTTTCGATTCCATTCCATTTCATTCCATTCCATCCCATTCAATTGCATTCTATTCCATTCCGTTCTACTCGGGTTCGTTCCATTCCATTCCATTGCATTCCGTTCTATTCCATTGAATTCCATTCCATTCCATTCCGTTCCATTCCATTCCATTCCATTCCATTCCGTTCTACTCGGGTTGATTCCATTCCATTCCATTCCATTCCATTCCATTCCATTGAATTCCATTCCATTCGATTCCATTCCATTCCATTCCATTCCATTCCATTCCACTCCATTCCATTCGATTCCATTCGATTCCATTCGATTCCATTCCATTTCACTCCATTCCATTCCATTCCATTCCATTCCTTTCCATTCCATTCCATTCCCTTCCATTCTATTCTATTGAATTCCATTCCATTCCATTCCATTCCATTCCAATCCATTCCATTCTACTCGGGTTGATTCCATTCCATTCCATTCCATTCCATTCCATTCCATTGCATTCCATTTAATTCCATTCCATTTCATTCCAGTCCATTCCATTCGATTCCATTCCATTCCATTCCATTTCATTGCATTCCATTCCATTCCATTCCATTCCATTCCATTCCATAACTTTCTACTCGGGTTGATTCCATTCTATTCCATTCCATTGCATTCGATTCTATTCGATTCCATTCCATTCCATTCCATTCCATTCCATTCCATTCCATTCCATTCCACTGAATTCCATTCCATTCCGTTCTACTCGGGTTGATTCCATTCCATTCCATTCCATTCCATTCCATTCCATTCCAATCCATTCGATTCCATTCGATTCCATTCCATTCCATTCCATTGCATTCCATTACATTCCAATCCATTCCATTCTAATCGGGTTGATTCCTTTCCATTCCATTCCATTCCATTCCTTTCCCTTCCATTCGCTTCCATTCGGTTCCATTCCATTCCACTCGATTCCATTCCATTTCACTCCATTCCATTCCTTTCCGTTCCGTTCCATTCCTTTCCATTCCGTTCCATTCCATTCCATTCTACTCGTGTTGATTCCAATCTATTCCACTCCATTCCATTCGATTCCATTTGATTCCATTCGATTCCATTCCATTCCATTCCATTCCATTCCATTCCATTCCATTCCATTCCATTTCATTCCATTCCATTGCATTCCATTCCATTCCATTCCATTCCATTCCATTCCATTCCATTGCATTCCATTCCATTCGATTCCATTCCATTCCATTCCATTCCATTCCATTCCATTCCATTCCATTCCATTCCATTCCATTCCATTCTACTCGTGTTCATTCCATTCCATTCCATTCCATTCCATTCCATTCCATTCCATTATATTCCATTGAATTCCATTCCATTCCATTCCATTCCATTCCATTCCATTCCATTCCATTCCATTCCATTCCATTCCATTCCATTCCATTCCATTCCTCTCTCCTCGGGTTGATTCCATTCCATTCCATTCCATTCCATTCTATTCCATTGAATTTCATTCCATTCCATTCCATTCCATTCCATTCCATTCCATTCCATTCCATTCCATTCCGTTCTACTCGGGTTCATTCCATTCCATTCCATTCCATTCCATTCCATTCCATTCCATTCCATTCCATTCCATTCCATTCCATTCCATTCCATTCCATTCCATTGGATTCCATTCCATTCCATTCCATTCTATTCCATTCCATTCCATTCCATTCCATTCCATTCCATTCCAATCCATTCCATTCTACTCGGGTTGATTCCATTCCATTCCATTCCATTCCATTCCATTCCATTCCATTCCATTCCATTCCATTCGATTCCATTCGATTCCATTCCATTTCCCTCCATTCCATTCCGTTCCGTTCCATTCCGTTCCGTTCCGTTCCATTCCATTCCGTTCTACTCGGGTTGATTCCATTCTATTCCACTCCATTCCATTCGATTCCATTCGACTCCATTCGATTCCATTCCATTCCATTCCATTCCATTCCATTCCATTCCATTTCATTCTATTCCATTGAATTCCATTCCATTCCATTCCATTCCATTCCAATCCATTCCATTCTACTCGGGTTGATTCCATTCCATTCCATTCCAATCCATTCCATTCCATTCCATTCCTTTCCCTTCCATTCCATTCCATTCCATTCCATTCCATTCCATTCCATTCCATTCCATTCCGTTCCATTCCATTCCATTCGATTCCATTCCATGACAATCCATTCCATTCCATTCCATTCCATTCCATTCTATTCCATTGAATTCCATTCCATTCCATTCCATTCCATTCCATTCCATGCCATTCCATTCCATTCCATTCCATTCCATTCCATTCCGTTCTACTCGTGTTGATTCCATTTCATTCCATTCCATTCCATTCCATTCCGTTCTACTCGGGTCCATTCCATTCCATTCCATTCCATTCGATTCCCTTCCATTCCATTCTATTCCATTCCATTCAATTCCAATCCATTCCATTCTACTCGGGTTGATTCCATTCCATTCCATTCCATTCCACTCCATTCCATTCCATTCCATTCCATTCCATTCCATTCCATTTCATTCCAGTCCATTCCATTCGATTCGATTCCATTCCATTCCATTTCATTGCATTCCATTCCATTCCATTCCATTCCATTCCAATCCATAACTTTCTATTCGGGTTGATTCCATTCTATTCCATTCCATTCCGTTCGATTCCATTCGATTCCATTCGATTCCTTTCCATCCCATTCCATTCCATTCCATTCCATTCCGTTGAATTCCATTCCATTCCATTCCATTCCATTCCATTCCATTCCATTCCATTCCATTCCATTCCATTCCATTCCATTCCGTTCTACTCGTTTTGATTCCATTCCATTCCATTCCATTCCATTCCATTCCATTGCATTCCATTCGATTCTATTCGATTCCGTTCGATTCCATTCGATTCCATTCCATTCCATTCCATTGCATTCCATTCCATTCCAATCCATTCCATTCTACTCGGGTTGAGTCCATTCCATTCCATTCCATTCCATTCCTTTCCCTTCCATTCCATTCCATTCGGTTCCATTCCATTCCATTCGATTCCATTCCATTTCACTCCATTCCATTCCGTTCCGTTACGTTCCGTTCCTTTCCATTCAGTTCAATTCCATTCCGTTCTACTCGGGTTGATTCCATTCTATTCCACTCCAATCCATTCGATTCCATTCGATTCCATTCCATTCCATTCCATTCCATTCCATTTCATTCCATTCCATTGAATTCCATTCCATTCCATTCCATTGCATTCCATTCCATTCCAATCCATTCCATTCTACTCGGGTTGATTCCATTCCATTCCATTCCATTCCATTCCATTCCATTCCATTCCATTCCATTCCATTCCATTCCATTCCATTCCATTCCATTCCATTCCATTCCTTTCCTTTCCATTCCATTCCATTCCATTCCATTCGATTCCATTCCGTTCCGTTCCATTCGATTCCATTCCATTCCATTCCATTCCATTCGATTCCACTCCGTTCTACTCAGGTTCATTCCATTCCATTCCATTCCATTCCATTCTATTCCATTGAATTCCATTCCATTCCATTCCATTCTATTCCATTCCATTCCATTCCATTCCATTCCATTCCATTCCGTTCTACTCGCGTTGATTCCATTCCATTCCATTCCATTCCATTCCATTCCATTCCATTCGATTCCATTCGATTCTATTCCATTCTATTCCTTTCCATTCCATTCAAATCCATTCCATTCTACTCGGGTTGATTCCATTCCATTCCATTCCATTCCATTCCATTCCCTTCCATTCCATTCCATTTGGTTCCATTCGATTCCATTGGATTCCTTTCCATTTCACTCCATTCCATTCCATTCCGTTCCGTTCCGTTCCGTTCCATTCCGTTCTATTCGGGTTGATTCCATTCTACTCCACTCCATTCCATTCGATTCCATTCGATTCCATTCGATTCCATTCCATTCCATTCCATTCTATTCCATTCCATTCCATTCTGTTCTATTGAATTCCATTCCATTCCATTCCATTCCATTCCAATCCATTCCACTGTACTCGGGTTGATTCCATTCCATTCCATTCCTTTCCATTCCATTCCATTCCATTCCATTCCATTCCATTCAATTCCATTCCATTCCATTCCATTCTACTCGGGTTGATTCCATTCCATTCCATTCCATTCCATTCCCTTCCATTCCATTCCACTCGGTTCCATTCGATTCCATTCGATTCCATTCCATTTCACTCCATACCGTTGCGTTCTGTTCCGTTCCGTTCCATTCCATTCCATTCCATTCCATTCCAATCCATTCCACTCTACTCGGGTTGATTCCATTCCATTCCATTCCATTCCATTCCATTCCATTCCATTCCATTCCATTCCATTCCATTCCATTCCATTCCATTCCATTCCATTCCATTCCATTCTACTCGGGTTGATTCCATTCCATTCCATTCCATTCCATTCCATTCCATTCCATTCCATTCCATTCCATTCCATTCCATTCCATTCCCTTCCATTCCATTCCATTCGGTTCCATTCGATTCCATTCGATTCCATTCCATTTCACTCCATTCCGTTCCGTTCTGTTCCGTTCCGTTCCGTTCCTTTCCATTCCGTTCCATTCCATTCCGTTCTACTCGGGTTGATTCCATTCTATTCCACTCCATTCCATTCGATTCCATTCGATTCCATTCGATTCCATTCCATTCCATTCCATTCCAATCCATTCCATTCTACTCGGGTTGATTCCATTCCATTCCATTCCATTCCGTTCCACTCCATTCCATTCCATTCCATTCCATTCCATTCCATTCCATTCCTTTCGATTCCATTCCATTTCATTCCATTCCATCCCATTCAATTGCATTCTATTCCATTCCGTTCTACTCGGGTTCGTTCCATTCCATTCCATTGCATTCCGTTCTATTCCATTGAATTCCATTCCATTCCATTCCGTTCCATTCCATTCCATTCCATTCCATTCCGTTCTACTCGGGTTGATTCCATTCCATTCCATTCCATTCCATTCCATTCCATTCCATTGAATTCCATTCCATTCGATTCCATTCCATTCCATTCCATTCCATTCCATTCCACTCCATTCCATTCGATTCCATTCGATTCCATTCGATTCCATTCCATTTCACTCCATTCCATTCCATTCCATTCCATTCCTTTCCATTCCATTCCATTCCCTTCCATTCTATTCTATTGAATTCCATTCCATTCCATTCCATTCCATTCCATTCCATTCCGTTCCATTCCAATCCAATCCATTCCATTCTACTCGGGTTGATTCCATTCCATTCCATTCCATTCCCTTCAATTCCATTCCATTTGGTTCCATTCGATTCCATTGGATTCCATTCCATTTCACTCCATTCCATTCCATTCCGTTCCATTCCGTTCCGTTCCATTCCGTTCTATTCGAGTTGATTCCATTCTATTCCACTCCATTCCATACGTTTCCATTCGATTCCATTCGATTCCATTCCATTCCATTCCATTATATTCCATTCCATTCCATTCTATTCCATTCCATTCCATTCTGTTCTATTGAATTCCATTCCATTCCATTCCATTCCATTCGATTCCCTTCCATTCTATTCTATTGAATTCCATTCCATTCCATTCCATTCCATTCCATTCCATTACTATCCATTCCATTCTACTCGGGTTGATTCCATTCCATTCCATTCCATTCCATTCCATTCCATTCCATTCCATTCCATTCCATTCCATTCCATTCCGTTCTACTCGGGTTCGTTCCATTCCATTCCATTCCATTCCTTTCCATTCCATTCCATTCCATTCCGTTCTACTCGGGTTCGTTCCATTCCATTCCATTCCATTCCTTTCCATTCCATTCCATTCCATTCCGTTCTACTCGGGTCCATTCCATTCCATTCCATTCCATTCCATTCCATTCCATTCCATTCCATTTGATTCCATTTGATTCCATTCCATTCCATTCCACTCCATTCCATTCTACTCGGGTGGATTCCATTCCATTCCATTCCATTCCATTCCATTCCATTCCATTCCATTCCATTCTATTTCATTCCAGTCCATTCCATTCGATTCCATTCCATTCCATTCCATTTCATTGCATTCCATTCCATTCCATTCCATTCCATTCCATTCCATTCCATTCCATTCCGTTCTACTCGTGTTGATTCCATTCCATTCCATTCGATTCCATTCGATTCCATTCCATTTCACTCCATTCCATTCCGTTCCGTTCCATTCTGTTCCGTTCCGTTCCATTCTATTCCGTTCTACTCGGGTTGATTCCATTCTATTCCACTCCATTCCATTCGATTCCATTCGATTCCATTCGATTCGATTCCATTTCATTCCATTCCATTCCATTCCATTTCATTCTATTCCATTTAATTCCATTCCATTCCATTCCATTCCATTCCAATCCATTCCATTCTACTCGGGTTGATTCCATTCCATTCCATTTCATTCCATTCCATTCCATTCCATTCCATTCCATTCCATTCCATTCCATTCCATTCCATTCCATTCGATTCCATTCCATGCCAATCCATTCCATTCAATTCCATTCCATTCCATTCCGTACTACTCGGGTTCATTCCATTCCATTCCATTCCATTCTATTCCATTCCATTCCATTCCATTCCATTCCATTCCATTCTATTCCATTGAATTCCATTCCATTCCATTCCATTCCATTCCATGCCATTCCATTCCATTCCATTCCATTCCATTCCATTCCATTAAATTCCATTCCATTCCATTCCGTTCTACTCGTGTTGATTCCATTCCATTCCATTCCATTCCATTCCATTCCGTTCTACTCGAGTTCATTCCATTCCATTCCATTCCATTCCATTCCATTCCATTCCATTCAATTCCATTCCATTCCATTCCATTCCATTCCATTCCATTCCGTTCTACTCGGGTCCATTCCATTCCATTCCATTCCATTCGATTCCCTTCCATTCCATTCGATTCCATTCCATTCCATTCCAATCCATTCCATTCTACTCGGGTTGATTCCATTCCATTCCATTCCATTCCATTCCATACCATTCCATTCCATTCCATTCCATTCCATTCCATTCCATTTCATTCCAGTCCATTCCATTCGATTCCATTCCATTCCATTCCATTTCATTGCATTCCATTCCATTCCATTCCATTCCAATCCATAACTTTCTATTCGGGTTGATTCCATTCTATTCCATTCCATTCCGTTCGATTCCATTCGATTCCATTCGATTCCATTCCATCCCATTCCATTCCATTCCATTCCATGGAATTCCATTCCATTCCATTCCATTCCATTCCATTCCATTCCATTCCATTCCATTCCATTCCATTCCATTCCGTTCAACTCGGGTTGATTCCATTCCATTCCATTCCATTCCATTCCATTCCATTGCATTCCATTCGATTCCATTCGATTCCATTCGATTCCATTCGATTCCATTCCATTCCATTCCATTGCATTCCATTCCATTCCAATCCATTCCATTCTACTCGGGTTGAGTCCATTCCATTCCATTCCATTCCATTCCTTTCCCTTCCATTCCATTCCATTCGGTTCCATTCCATTCCATTCGATTCCATTCCATTTCACTCCATTCCATTCCGTTCCGTTCCGTTCCGTTCCTTTCCATTCCGTTCAATTCCATTCCGTTCTACTCGGGTTGATTCCATTCTATTCCACTCCATTCCATTCGATTCCATTCGATTCCATTCGATTCCATTCCATTCCATTCCATTCCATTCCATTCCATTCCATTCCATTTCATTCCATTCCATTGAATTCCATTCCATTCCATTCCATTCCATTCCATTCCATTCCAATCCGTTCCATTCTACTCGGGTTGATTCCATTCCATTCCATTCCATTCCATTCCATTCCATTCCATTCCATTCCATTCGATTAGATTCCATTCGATTCGATTCCATTCCATTCCATTCCATTCCATTCCATTCCATTCCATTCCATTCGATTCCATTCCATTCCATTCCATTCCATTCCATTCCATTCCATTCCATTCGATTCCATTCCATGCCAATCCATTCCATTCAATTCCATTCCATTCCATTCCGTTCTACTCGGGTTCATTCCATTCCATTCCATTCCATTCCATTCTATTCCATTCCATTCCATTCCATTCCATTCCATTCCATTCTATTACAATGAATTCCATTCCATTCCATTCCATTCCATTCCATTCCATTCCATTCCATTCCATTCTACTCGGGTTGATTCCATTCCATTCCATTCCATTCCATTCCCTTCCATTCCATTCCATTCGGTTCCATTCGATTCCATTCAATTCCATTCCATTTCACTCCATTCCGTTGCGTTCTGTTCCGTTCCGTTCCGTTCCTTTCCATTCCGTTCCATTCCATTCCGTTCGACTCGGGTTGATTCCACTCTATTCCACTCCATTCCATTCGATTCCATTCGATTCCATTCGATTCCATTCCATTCCATTCCATTCCAATACATTCCATTCTACTCGGGTTGATTCCATTCCATTCCATTCCATTCCGTTCCACTCCATTCCATTCCATTCCATTCCATTCCATTACATTCCATTCCTTTCGATTCCATTCCATTTCATTCCATTCCATTCCATTCAATTGCATTCTATTCCATTCCGTTCTACTCGGGTTCGTTCCATTCCATTCCATTGCATTCCGTTCTATTCCATTGAATTCCATTCCATTCCATTCCATTCCATTCCATTCCATTCCTTTCCATTCCGTTCTACTCGGGTTGATTCCATTCCATTCCATTCCATTCCATTCCATTCCATTCCATTCCATTCCATTCCATTCCATTCCATTCCGTTCTACTCGGGTTGATTCCATTCAATTCCATTCCATTCCATTCCATTCCATTCGATTCCATTCGATTCCATTCGATTCCATTCCATTCCATTCCATTATATTCCATTCCATTCCAATCCATTCCATTCTACTCGGGTTGATTCCATTCCATTCCACTCCATTCCATTCGATTCCATTCGATTCCATTCGATTCCATTCCATTTCATTCCATTCCATTCCATTCCATTCCATTCCATTCCATTCCATTCCATTCCATTCCCTTCCATTCTATTCTATTGAATTCCATTCCATTCCATTCCATTCCATTCCATTCCATTCCATTCCATTCCATTCCATTCCAATACATTCCATTCTACTCTGGTTGATTCCATTCCATTCCATTCCATTCCCTTCCATTCCATTCCATTTGGTTCCATTTGATTCCATTGGATTCCATTCCATTTCACTCCATTCCATTCCATTCCGTTCCGTTCCGCTCCGTTCCATTCCGTTCTATTCGGGTTGATTCCATTCTATTCCACTCCATTCCATTCGATTCCATTCGATTCCATTCGATTCCATTCCATTCCATTCCATTCTATTCCATTCCATTCCATTCTGTTCTATTGAATTCCATTCCATTCCATTCCATTCCATTCCATTCCATTCCATTCCAATCCATTCCACTCTACTCGGGTTGATTCCATTCCATTCCATTCCATTCCTTTCCATTCCAGTCCATTCCATTCGACTCGGGTTGATTCCATTCCATTCCATCCCATTCCATTCCATTCCATTCCCTTCCATTCCATTCCATTCGGTTCCATTCGATTCCATTCGATTCCATTCCATTTCACTCCATTCCGTTCCGTTCGGTTCCGTTCCGTTCCGTTCCTTTCCATTTCGTTCCATTCCATTCCGTTCTACTCGGGTTGATTCCATTCTATTCCACTCCATTCCATTCGATTCCATTCGATTCCATTTGATTCCATTCCATTCCATTCCATTCCAATCCATTCCATTCTACTCGGGTTGATTCCATTCCATTCAATTCCATTCCATTCCACTCCATTCCATTCCATTCCATTCCATTCCATTCCATTCCTTTCGATTCCATTCCATTTCATTCCATTCCATTCCATTCAATTGCATTCTATTCCATTCCGTTCTACTCGGGTTCGTTCCATTCCATTCCATTGCATTCCATTCTATTCCATTGAATTCCATTCCATTCCATTCCGTTCCATTCCATTCCATTCCATTCCATTCCTTTCCATTCCATTCCTCTCTACTCGGGTTGATTCCATTCCATTCCATTCCATTCCATTCCATTCCATTCGGTTCCATTCGATTCCATTCGATTCGATTCCATTCCATTCCATTATATTCCATCATATTCCAATCCATTCCATTCTACTCGGGTTGATTCCTTTCCATTCCATTCTAATCCATTCCATTCCCTTCCATTCCATTCCATTCGGTCCCATTCGATTCCATTCGATTCCATTCCATTTCACTCCATTCCATTCCGTTCCGTTCCGTTCCGTTCCGTTCTGTTCCGTTCTATTCGGGTTGATTTCATTCTATTCCACTCCATTCCACTCGATTCCATTCGATTCCATTCGATTCCATTCCATTTCATTCCATTCCATTCCATTCCATTCCATTCCATTCGATTCCCTTCCATTCTATTCTATTGAATTCCATTCCATTCCATTCCATTCCATTCCATTCCATTCCATTCCTATCCATTCCATTCTACTCAGGTTGATTCCATTCCATTCCATTCCATTCCATTCCATTCCATTCCATTCCATTCCATTCCATTCCATTCCATTCCATTCCGTTCTACTCGGGTTCGTTCCATTCCATTCCATTCCATTCCATTCCATTCCATTCCATTCCATCCCATTCCATTCCATTCAGTTCTACTCGGGTCCATTCCATTCCATCCCATTCCATTCCATTCCATTCCATTGAATTCCATTCCATTCCATTGCATTCCATTCCATTCCATTCCATTCCATTCCATTCCATTCCATTCCATTCCGTTCAACTCGGGTTGATTCCATTCCATTCCATTCCATTCCATTCCATTCCATTGCATTCCATTCGATTCCATTCGATTCCATTCCATTCCATTCCATTGCATTCCATTCCATTCCAATCCATTCCATTCTACTCGGGTTGAGTCCATTCCATTCCATTCCATTCCATTCCTTTCCCTTCCATTCCATTCCATTCGGTTCCATTCCATTCCATTCGATTCCATTCCATTTCACTCCATTCCATTCCGTTCCGTTCCGTTCCGTTCCTTTCCATTCCGTTCAATTCCATTCCGTTCTACTCGGGTTGATTCCATTCTATTTCTCTCCATTCCATTCGATTCCATTCGATTCCATTCGATTCCATTCCATTCCATTCCATTCCATTCCATTCCATTCCATTCCATTCCATTTCATTCCATTCCATTGAATTCCATTCCATTCCATTCCATTCCATTCCATTCCATTCCATTCCAATCCATTCCATTCTACTCGGGTTGATTCCATTCCATTCCATTCCATTCCATTCCATTCCATTCCATTCCATTCGATTAGATTCCATTCGATTCGATTCCATTCCATTCCATTCCATTCCATTCCATTCCATTCCATTCCATTCGATTCCATTCCATTCCATTCCATTCCATTCCATTCCATTCCATTCCATTCCATTCCATTCGATTCCATTCCATTCCGTTCCATTCGATTCCATTCCATTCCATTCCATTCCATTCCATTCCACTCCGTTCTACTCAGGTTCATTCCATTCCATTCCATTCCATTCCATTCCATTCTATTCCATTGAATTCCATTCCATTCCATTCCATTCTATTCCATTCCATTCCATTCCATTCCATTCCATTCCATTCCATTCGATTCCATTCGATTCCATTCCATTCCATTCCATTCCATTCCATTCAAATCCATTCCATTCTACTCGGGTTGATTCCATTCCATTCCATTCCATTCCATTCCATTCCCTTCCATTCCATTCCATTTGGTTCCATTCGATTCCATTGGATTCCATTCCATTTCACTCCATTCCATTCCATTCCGTTCCGTTCCGTTCCGTTCCATTCCGTTCTATTCGGGTTGATTCCATTCTATTACACTCCATTCCATTCGATCCCATTCGATTCCATTCGATTCCATTCCATTCCATTCCATTCTATTCCATTCCATTCCATTCTGTTCTATTGAATTCCATTCCATTCCATTCCATTCCATTCCAATCCATTCCACTCTACTCGGGTTGATTCCATTCCATTCCATTCCATTCCATTCCATTCCATTCCATTCCATTCCATTCAATTCCATTCCATTCCATTCTACTCGGGTTGATTCCATTCCATTCCATTCCATTCCATTCCCTTCCATTCCATTCCATTCGGTTCCATTCGATTCCATTCAATTCCATTCCATTTCACTCCATTCCGTTGCGTTCTGTTCCGTTCCGTTCCGTTCCTTTCCATTCCGTTCCATTCCATTCCGTTCGACTCGGGTTGATTCCACTCTATTCCACTCCATTCCATTCGATTCCATTCGATTCCATTCGATTCCATTCCATTCCATTCCATTCCAATACATTCCATTCTACTCGGGTTGATTCCATTCCATTCCATTCCATTCCGTTCCACTCCATTCCATTCCATTCCATTCCATTCCATTACATTCCATTCCTTTCGATTCCATTCCGTTTCATTCCATTCCATTCCATTCAATTGCATTCCATTCCATTCCGTTCTACTCGGGTTCGTTCCATTCCATTCCATTGCATTCCGTTCTATTCCATTGAATTCCATTCCATTCCATTCCATTCCATTCCATTCCATTCCATTCCTTTCCATTCCGTTCTACTCGGGTTGATTCCATTCCATTCCATTCCATTCCATTCCATTCCATTCCATTCCATTCCATTCCATTCCATTCCATTCCATTCCGTTCTACTCGGGTTGATTCCATTCCATTCCATTCCATTCCATTCCATTCCATTCGATTCCATTCGATTCCATTCGATTCCATTCCATTCCATTCCATTATATTCCATTCCATTCCAATCCATTCCATTCTACTCGGGTTGATTCCATTCCATTCCACTCCATTCCATTCGATTCCATTCGATTCCATTCGATTCCATTCCATTCCATTCCATTCCATTCCATTCCATTCCATTCCATTCCATTCCCTTCCATTCTATTCTATTGAATTCCATTCCATTCCATTCCATTCCATTCCATTCCATTCCATTCCATTCCATTCCAATACATTCCATTCTACTCTGGTTGATTCCATTCCATTCCATTCCATTCCCTTCCATTCCATTCCATTTGGTTCCATTCGATTCCATTGGATTCCATTCCATTTCACTCCATTCCATTCCATTCCGTTCCGTTCCGTTCCGTTCCATTCCGTTCTATTCGGGTTGATTCCATTCTATTCCACTCCATTCCATTCGATTCCATTCGATTCCATTCGATTCCATTCCATTCCATTCCATTCTATTCCATTCCATTCCATTCTGTTCTATTGAATTCCATTCCATTCCATTCCATTCCATTCCATTCCATTCCATTCCAATCCATTCCACTCTACTCGGGTTGATTCCATTCCATTCCATTCCATTCCTTTCCATTCCAGTCCATTCCATTCGACTCGGGTTGATTCCATTCCATTCCATTCCATTCCATTCCATTCCATTCCCTTCCATTCCATTCCATTCGGTTCCATTCGATTCCATTCGATTCCATTCCATTTCACTCCATTCCGTTCCGTTCGGTTCCGTTCCGTTCCGTTCCTTTCCATTCCGTTCCATTCCATTCCGTTCTACTCGGGTTGATTCCATTCTATTCCACTCCATTCCATTCGATTCCATTCGATTCCATTCGATTCCATTCCATTCCATTCCATTCCATTCCAATCCATTCCATTGTACTCGGGTTGATTCCATTCCATTCCATTCCATTCCTTTCCCTTCCATTCCATTCCATTCCATTCCTTTCCCTTCCATTCCATTCCATTCGGTTCCATTCCATTCCATTCGATTCCATTCCGTTTCACTCCATTCCATTCCATTCCGTTCCGTTCCATTCCGTTCCATTCCGTTCAATTCCATTCCGTTCTACTCGGGTTGATTCCATTCTATTCAACTCCATTCCATTCGATTCCATTCGATTCCATTCGATTCCATTCCATTCCATTCCATTCCATTCCATTCCATTCCATTCCATTCCATTCCATTTCATTCCATTCCATTGAATTCCATTCCATTCCATTCCATTCCATTCCATTCCATTCCATTCCATTCGATTAGATTCCATTCGATTCCATTCCATTCCATTCCATTCCATTCGATTCCATTCGATTCCATTCGATTCCATTCCATTCCTTTCCATTCTATTCCATTCCATTCCATTCTGTTCTATTGAATTCCATTCCATTCCATTCCATTCCATTCCAATCCATTCCACTCTACTCGGGTTGATTCCATTCCATTCCATTCCATTCCATTCCATTCCATTCCATTCCATTCCATTCCATTCCATTCCATTCCATTCTACTCGGGTTGATTCCATTCCATTCCATTGCATTCCATTCCCTTCCATTCCATTCCATTCGGTTCCATTCGATTCCATTCAATTCCATTCCATTTCACTCCATTCCGTTGCGTTCTGTTCCGTTCCGTTCCGTTCCTTTCCATTCCGTTCCATTCCATTCCGTTCGACTCGGGTTGATTCCACTCTATTCCACTCCATTCCATTCGATTCCATTCGATTCCATTCGATTCCATTCCATTCCATTCCATTCCAATACATTCCATTCTACTCGGGTTGATTCCATTCCATTCCATTCCATTCCGTTCCACTCCATTCCATTCCATTCCATTCCATTCCATTCCATTCCATTACATTACATTCCTTTCGATTCCATTCCATTTCATTCCATTCCATTCCATTCAATTGCATTCTATTCCATTCCGTTCTACTCGGGTTCGTTCCATTCCATTCCATTGCATTCCGTTCTATTCCATTGAATTCCATTCCATTCCATTCCATTCCATTCCATTCCATTCCATTCCATTCCATTCCATTCCTTTCCATTCCGTTCTACTCGGGTTGATTCCATTCCATTCCATTCCATTCCATTCCTTTCCCTTACATTCCATTCCATTCCATTCCATTCCATTCCATTCCATTCCGTTCTACTCGGGTTGATTCCATTCCATTCCATTCCATTCCATTCCATTCCATTCCATTCGATTCCATTCGATTCCATTCCATTCCATTCCATTCCATTCCATTATATTCCATTCCATTCCAATCCATTCCATTCTACTCGGGTTGATTCCATTCCATTCCACTCCATTCCATTCGATTCCATTCGATTCCATTCGTTTCCATTCCATTTCATTCCATTCCATTCCATTCCATTCCATTCCATTCCATTCCATTCCATTCCCTTCCATTCTATTCTATTGAATTCCATTCCATTCCATTCCATTCCATTCCATTCCATTCCATTCCAATACATTCCATTCTACTCTGGTTGATTCCATTCCATTCCATTCCATTCCCTTCCATTCCATTCCATTTGGTTCCATTCGATTCCATTGGATTCCATTCCATTTCACTCCATTCCATTCCATTCCGTTCCGTTCCGTTCCGTTCCATTCCGTTCTATTCGGGTTGATTCCATTCTATTCCACTCCATTCCATTCGATTCCATTCGATTCCATTCGATTCCATTCCATTCCATTCCATTCCATTCCATTCCATTCCATTCCATTCCATTCCATTCCGTTCTACTCGGGTTGATTCCATTCCATTCCATTCCATTCCATTCCATTCCATTCCATTCGATTCCATTCGATTCCATTCCATTCCATTCCATTCCATTCCATTATATTCCATTCCATTCCAATCCATTCCATTCTACTCGGGTTGATTCCATTCCATTCCACTCCATTCCATTCGATTCCATTCGATTCCATTCGTTTCCATTCCATTTCATTCCATTCCATTCCATTCCATTCCATTCCATTCCATTCCATTCCATTCCCTTCCATTCTATTCTATTGAATTCCATTCCATTCCATTCCATTCCATTCCATTCCATTCCATTCCAATCCATTCCACTCTACTCGGGTTGATTCCATTCCATTCCATTCCATTCCTTTCCATTCCAGTCCATTCCATTCGACTCGGGTTGATTCCATTCCATTCCATTCCATTCCATTCCATTCCATTCCCTTCCATTCCATTCCATTCGGTTCCATTCGATTCCATTCGATTCCATTCCATTTCACTCCATTCCGTTCCGTTCGGTTCCGTTCCGTTCCGTTCCTTTCCATTCCGTTCCATTCCATTCCGTTCTACTCGGGTTGATTCCATTCTATTCCACTCCATTCCATTCGATTCCATTCGATTCCATTCGATTCCATTCCATTCCATTGCATTCCATTCCATTCCAATCCATTCCATTGTACTCGGGTTGATTCCATTCCATTCCATTCCATTCCTTTCCCTTCCATTCCATTCCATTCCATTCCTTTCCCTTCCATTCCATTCCATTCGGTTCCATTCCATTCCATTCGATTCCATTCCGTTTCACTCCATTCCATTCCATTCCGTTCCGTTCCATTCCGTTCCATTCCGTTCAATTCCATTCCGTTCTACTCGGGTTGATTCCATTCTATTCAACTCCATTCCATTCGATTCCATTCGATTCCATTCGATTCCATTCCATTCCATTCCATTCCATTCCATTCCATTCCATTCCATTCCATTTCATTCCATTCCATTGAATTCCATTCCATTCCATTCCATTCCATTCCATTCCATTCCATTCGATTAGATTCCGTTCGATTCCATTCCATTCCATTCCATTCCATTCGATTCCATTCGATTCCATTCGATTCCATTCCATTCCTTTCCATTCTATTCCATTCCATTCCATTCTGTTCTATTGAATTCCATTCCATTCCATTCCATTCCATTCCAATCCATTCCACTCTACTCGGGTTGATTCCATTCCATTCCATTCCATTCCATTCCATTCCATTCCATTCCATTCCATTCCATTCCATTCCATTCCATTCCATTCTACTCGGGTTGATTCCATTCCATTCCATTGCATTCCATTCCCTTCCATTCCATTCCATTCGGTTCCATTCGATTCCATTCAATTCCATTCCATTTCACTCCATTCCGTTGCGTTCTGTTCCGTTCCGTTCCGTTCCTTTCCATTCCGTTCCATTCCATTCCGTTCGACTCGGGTTGATTCCACTCTATTCCACTCCATTCCATTCGATTCCATTCGATTCCATTCGATTCCATTCCATTCCATTCCATTCCAATACATTCCATTCTACTCGGGTTGATTCCATTCCATTCCATTCCATTCCATTCCATTCCTTTCCATTCCATTCCATTCCATTCCGTTCTACGCGGTTTCGTTCCATTCCATTCCATTCCATTCCATTCCATTCCATTCCATTCAATTGCATTCTATTCCATTCCGTTCTACTCGGGTTCGTTCCATTCCATTCCATTGCATTCCGTTCTATTCCATTGAATTCCATTCCATTCCATTCCATTCCATTCCATTCCATTCCATTCCATTCCATTCCTTTCCATTCCGTTCTACTCGGGTTGATTCCATTCCATTCCATTCCATTCCATTCCATTCCATTCCATTCCATTCCATTCCATTCCATTCCATTCCATTCCGTTCTACTCGGGTTGATTCCATTCCATTCCATTCCATTCCATTCCATTCCATTCGATTCCATTCGATTCCATTCCATTCCATTCCATTCCATTCCATTCCATTATATTCCATTCCATTCCAATCCATTCCATTCTACTCGGGTTGATTCCATTCCATTCCACTCCATTCCATTCGATTCCATTCGATTCCATTCGATTCCATTCCATTTCATTCCATTCTATTCCATTCCATTCCATTCCATTCCATTCCATTCCATTCCATTCCGTTCCATTCTATTCTATTGAATTCCATTCCATTCCATTCCATTCCATTCCATTCCATTCCATTCCATTCCATTCCATTCCAATACATTCCATTCTACTCTGGTTGATTCCATTCCATTCCATTCCATTCCCTTCCATTCCATTCCATTTGGTTCCGTTCGATTCCATTGGATTCCATTCCATTTCACTCCATTCCATTCCATTCCGTTCCGTTCCGTTCCGTTCCATTCCGTTCTATTCGGATTGATTCCATTCTATTCCACTCCATTCCATTTGATTCCATTCGATTCCATTCGATTCCATTCCATTCCATTCCATTCTATTCCATTCCATTCCATTCTGTTCTATTGAATTCCATTCCATTCCATTCCATTCCATTCCATTCCATTCCATTCCTTTCCAATCCATTCCACTCTACTCGGGTTGATTCCATTCCATTCCATTCCATTCCTTTCCATTCCAGTCCATTCCATTTGACTCGGGTTGATTCCATTCCATTCCATTCCATTCCATTCCATTCCATTCCATTCCATTCCCTTCCATTCCATTCCATTCGGTTCCATTCGATTCCATTCGATTCCATTCCATTTCACTCCATTCCGTTCCGTTCGGTACCGTTCCGTTCCGTTCCTTTCCATTCCGTTCCATTCCATTCCGTTCTACTCGGGTTGATTCCATTCTATTCCACTCCATTCCATTCGATTCCATTCCATTCCATTGCATTCCAATCCATTCCATTCTACTCGGGTTGATTCCATTCCATTCAATTCCATTCCATTCCACTCCATTCCATTCCATTCCATTCCATTCCATTCCATTCCATTCCATTCCATTCCTTTCGATTCCATTCCATTTCATTCCATTCCATTCCATTCAATTGCATTCTATTCCATTCCGTTCTACTAGGGTTCGTTCCATTCCATTCCATTGCATTCCATTCTATTCCATTGAATTCCATTCCATTCCATTCCGTTCCATTCCATTCCATTCCATTCCATTCCATTCCATTCCTTTCCATTCCATTCCTCTCTACTCGGGTTGATTCCATTCCATTCCATTCCATTCCATTCCATTCCATTCGGTTCCATTCGATTCCATTCGATTCGATTCCATTCCATTCCATTATATTCCATCATATTCCAATCCATACCATTCTACTCGGGTTGATTCCTTTCCATTCCATTCTAATCCATTCCATTCCCTTCCATTCCATTCCATTCGGTCCCATTCAATTCCATTCGATTCCATTCCATTTCACTCCATTCCATTCCGTTCCGTTCCGTTCCGTTCCGTTCTGTTCCGTTCTATTCGGGTTGATTTCATTCTATTGCACTCCATTCCACTCGATTCCATTCGATTCCATTCGATTCCATTCCATTTCATTCCATTCCATTCCATTCCATTCCATTCCATTCCATTCCATTCCATTCCATTCTATTCTATTGAATTCCATTCCATTCCATTCCATTCCATTCCATTCCATTCCTATCCATTCCATTCTACTCAGGTTGATTCCATTCCATTCCATTCCATTCCATTCCATTCCATTCCATTCCATTCCATTCCATTCCATTCCATTCCGTTCTACTCGGGTTCGTTCCATTCCATTCCATTCCATTCCATTCCATTCCATCCCATTCCATTCCATTCAGTTCTACTCGGGTCCATTCCATTCCATTCCATTCCATTCCATTCCATTCCATTCCATTTGATTCCATTTGATTCCATTCCATTCCATTCCACTCCATTCCATTCTACTCGGGTGGATTCCATTCCATTCCATTCCATTCCATCCCATTCCATTCCATTAAATTCCATTCCATTCCATTCCATTCCATTCCATTTCATTCCAGTCCATTCCATTCGATTCCATTCCATTCCATTCCATTTCATTGCATTCCATTCCATTCCATTCCATTCCATTCCATTCCATTCCATTCCGTTCTACTCGTGTTGATTCCATTCCATTCCATTCGATTCCATTCGATTCCATTCCATTTCACTCCATTCCATTTCGTTCCGTTCCATTCCGTTCCGTTCCGTTCCGTTCCGTTCCATTCCATTCCGTTCTACTCGGGTTGATTCCATTCTATTCCACTCCATTCCATTCGATTCCATTCGATTCCATTCGATTCCATTCCATTCCATTCCATTCCATTCCATTCCATTCCATTCCATTTCATTCTATTCCATTGAATTCCATTCCATTCCATTCCATTCCATTCCAATCCATTCCATTCTACTCGGGTTGATTCCATTCCATTCCATTCCATTCCATTCCATTCCATTCCATTCCATTCCATTCCATTCCATTCCATTCCATTCGATTCCATTCCATGCCAATCCATTCCATTCAATTCCATTCCATTCCATTCCGTTCTACTCGGGTTCATTCCATTCCATTCCATTCAATTCCATTCCATTCCATTCCATTCCATTCCATTCCATTCCATTCCATTCCATTCCATTCCATTCTATTCCATTGAATTCCATTCCATTCCATTCCATTCCATTCCATTCCATTCCATTCCATTCCATTCCATTCCATTCCGTTCTACTCGGGTTGATTCCATTCCATTCCATTCCATTCCATTCCATTCCATTTCTTTGAATTCCATTCCGTTCCATTCCATTCCATTCCATTCCATTCCATTCCATTCCATTCCATTCCATTCCATTCCATTCCGTTCTACTCGGGTTGATTCCATTCCATTCCATTCCATTCCATAACTTTCTTCTCGGGTTGATTCCATTCTATTCCATTCCATTCCATTCGATTCCATTCGATTCCATTCGATACCATTCCATTCCATTCCATTGCATTCCATTCCATTCCAATCCATTCCATTCTACTCGGGTTGATTCCATTCCATTCCATTCCATTCCATTCCATTCCTTTCCCTTCCATTCCATTCCATTCGTTTCCATTCCATTCCATTCGATTCCATTCCGTTTCACTCCATTCCATTCCATTCCGTTCCGTTCCATTCCGTTCCATTCCGTTCAATTCCATTCCGTTCTACTCGGGTTGATTCCATTCTATTCAACTCCATTCCATTCGATTCCATTCGATTCCATTCGATTCCATTCCATTCCATTCCATTCCATTCCATTCCATTCCATTCCATTTCATTCCATTCCATTGAATTCCATTCCATTCCATTCCATTCCATTCCAATCCATTCGATTAGATTCCATTCGATTCCATTCCATTCCATTCCATTCCATTCCATTCCATTCCATTCCATTCCATTCTATTCCATTCCATTCCATTCCATTCCATTCCATTCCATTCCATTCCATTCCATTCCATTCCATTCGATTCCATTCCATTCAATTCCATTCGATTCCATTCCATTTCATTTCATTCCATTCGATTAGATTCCATTCCATTCCATTCCATTCCATTCCATTCCATTCCATTCCATTCCATTCGATTCCATTCCATTCCATTCTATTCCATTCCATTCCATTCGATTCCATTCCATTCCATTCCATTCCATTCCATTCCATTCCATTCCATTCCATTCGATTCCATTCCATTCCATTCCATTCCATTCCATTCCTTTCCACTCCGTTCTACTCAGGTTCATTCCATTCCATTCCATTCCTTTCCATTCTATTCCATTGAATTCCATTCCATTCCATTCCATTCCATTCCATTCCATTCCATTCCACTCCATTCCATTCCATTCCATTCCATTCCATTCCATTCCATTCCATTCTGTTCAACTCGGGTTGATTCCATTCCATTCCATTCCATTCCATTCCATTCCATTCCATTCCATTCGATTCCATTCCCTTCCATTCCATTCCATTCCATTCCATTCCAATCCATTCCTTTCTACTCGGGTTGATTCCATTCCATTCCATTCCATTCCATTCCATTCCCTTCCATTCCATTCCATTCGGTTCCATTCGATTCCATTGGATTCCATTCCATTTCACTCCATTCCATTCCATTCCGTTCCGTTCCGTTCCGTTCCATTCCGTTCTATTCGGGTTGATTCCATTCTATCCCACTCCATTCCATTCGATTCCATTCGATTCCATTCGATTCCATTCCATTCCATTCCATTCCATTCCATTCCATTCCATTCTGTTCTATTGAATTCCATTCCATTCCATTCCATTCCATTCCAATCCATTCCACTCTACTCGGGTTGATTCCATTCCATTCCATTCCATTCCATTCCATTCCATTCCATTCCATTCCATTCCATTCCCTTCTACTCGGTTTCGTTCCATTCCATTCCATTCCATTCCATTAAATTCCATCCCATTCCATTCCATTCAGTTCTACTCGGGTCCATTCCATTCCATTCCATTCCATTCCATTCCATTCCATTCCATTCGATTCCATTTGATTCCATTCCATTCCATTCCACTCCATTCCATTCTACTCGGGTGGATTCCATTCCATTCCATTCCATCCCATTCCATTCCATTCTATTCCATTCGATTCCATTCCATTCCATTCCATTTCATTCCAGTCCATTCCATTCGATTCCATTCCATTCCATTCCATTTCATTGCATTCCATTCCATTCCATTCCATTCCATTCAATTCCATTCCATTCCATTCCATTCCGTTCTACTCGTGTTGATTCCATTCCATTCCATTCGAGTCCATTCGATTCCATTCCATTTCACTGCATTCCATTCCGTTCCGTTCCATTCCGTTCCGTTCCGTTCCGTTCCGTTCCATTCCATTCCGTTCTACTCGGGTTGATTCCATTCTATTCCACTCCATTCCATTCGATTCCATTCGATTCCATTCGATTCCATTCCATTCCATTCCCTTCCATTCCATTCCATTTCATTCTATTCCATTGAATTCCATTCCATTCCATTCCATTCCATTCCAATCCATTCCATTCTACTCGGGTTGATTCCATTCCATTCCATTCCATTCCATTCCATTCCATTCCATTCCATTCCATTCCATTCCATTCCAATCCATTCCATTCTACTCGGGTTGATTCCATTCCATTCGATTCCATTCCATTCCATCCCATTCCGTTCGATTCCATTCCATTCCATTCCATTCTATTCCATTCCATTCCATTCCATTCCATTCCATTCCATTCCATTCCATTCCATTCCATTCCATTCGATTCCATTCCATTCGATTCCATTCCATGCCATTCCATTCGATTCCATTCCATTCCATTCCATTCCATTCGATTAGATTCCATTCGATTCCATTCGATTCCATTCCATTCCATTCCATTCCATTCCATTCCATTCCATTCGATTCCATTCCATTCCATTCTATTCCATTCCATTCCATTCGATTCCATTCTATTCCATTCCATTCCATTCCATTCCATTCCATTCAATTCCATTCCATTCCATTCCATTCCATTCCATTCCATTCCATTCCATTCCATTCCATTCCATTCCATTCCATTCCATTTCACTCCATTCCATTCCGTTCCGTTCCGTTCCGTTCCATTCCGTTCCGTTCTATTCGGGTACATTCCATTCTATTCCACTCCATTCCATTCAATTCCATTCGATTCCATTCGATTCCATTCCATTCCATTCCTTTCCATTCCATTCCATTCCATTCAATTCCCTTCCATTCTATTCTATTGAATTCCATTCCATTCCATTCCATTCCTATCCATTCCATTCTACTCGGGTTGATTCCATTCCATTCCATTCCATTCCATTCCATTCCCTTCGATTCTATTCTATTGAATTCCATTCCATTCCATTCCATTCCTATCCATTCCATTCTACTCGGGTTGATTCCATTCCATTCCATTCCATTCCATTCCATTCCATTCCATTCCATTCCATTCCATTCCATTCCATTCCGTTCTACTAGGGTTCATTCCATTCCATTCCATTCCATTCCATTCCATTCCATTCCATTCCATTCCATTTCATTCCATTCCATTGAATTCCATTCCATTCCATTCCATTCCATTCCAATCCATTCCATTCTACTCGGGTTGATTCCATTCCATTCTATTCCATTCCATTCCATTCCATTCGATTAGATTCCATTCGATTCCATTCCATTCCATCCCATTCCATTCGATTCCATTCCATTCCATTCTATTCCATTCCATTCCATTCCATTCCATTCCATTCCATTCCATTCCATTCCATTCCATTCGATTCCATTCGATTCCATTCCATTCTATTACATTCCATTCCATTCCATTCGATTAGATTCCATTCGATTCCATTCCATTCCATCCCATTCCTTTCGATTCCATTCCATTCCATTCTATTCCATTCCATTCCATTCCATTCCATTCCATTCCATTCCATTCCATTCCATTCCAATCCATTCCATTCTACTCGGGTTGATTCCATTCCATTCTATTCCATTCCATTCCATTCCATTCGATTAGATTCCATTCGATTCCATTCCATTCCATTCCATTCCATTCCATTCAATTCCATTCCATTCCATTCCATTCCATTCCATTCCATTCCATTCCATTCCATTCGATTCCATTCGATTCCATTCGATTCCATTCGATTCCATTCGATTCCATTCCATTTCACTCCATTCCATTCCGTTCCGTTCCGTTCCGTTCCATTCCGTTCCGTTCTATTCGGGTTCATTCCATTCTATTCCACTCCATTCCATTCAATTCCATTCGATTCCATTCGATTCCATTCCATTCCATTCCTTTCCATTCCATTCCATTCCATTCAATTCCCTTCCATTCTATTCTATTGAATTCCATTCCATTCCATTCCATTCCTATCCATTCCATTCTACTCGGGTTGATTCCATTCCATTCCATTCCATTCCATTCCATTCCATTCCATTCCATTCCATTCCATTCCATTCCGTTCTACTCGGGTTCATTCCATTCCATTCCATTCCATTCCATTCCATTCCATTCCATTCCATTCCATTCCATTCTGTTCTATTGTATTCCATTCCATTCCATTCCATTCCATTCCAATCCATTCCACTCTACTCGGGTTGATTCCATTCCATTCCATTCCATTCCATTCCATTCCATTCCATTCCATTCCATTCCATTCCATTCCATTCTACTCCAGTTGATTCCATTCCATTCCATTCCATTCCATTCCATACCCTTCCATTCGATTCCATTCGGTTCCATTCTATTCCATTCGATTCAATTCCATTTCACTCCATTCCGTTCCGTTCCGTTCCGTTCCGTTCCGTTCCTTTCCGTTCCGTTCCATTCCATTCCGTTCTACTCAGGTTGATTCCATTCTATTCCACTCCATTCCATTCGATTCCATTCGATTCCATTCGATTCCATTCCATTCCATTCCATTCCAATCCATTCCATTCTACTCGGGTTGATTCCATTCCATTCCATTCCATTCCATTCCATTCCATTCCATTCCATTCCATTCCATTCGGTTCCATTCGATTCCATTCGATTCCATTCCATTTCACTCCATTCCATTCCGTTCCGTTCCGTTCCGTTCCATTCCGTTCCGTTCTATTCGGGTTCATTCCATTCTATTCCACTCCATTCCATTCAATTCCATTCGATTCCATTCGATTCCATTCCATTCCATTCCATTCCATTCCATTCCATTCCATTCCATTCCATTCCATTCCCTTCCATTCTATTCTATTGAATTCCATTCCATTCCATTCCATTCCATTCCTATCCATTCCATTCTACTCGGGTTGATTCCATTCCATTCCATTCCATTCCATTCCATTCCATTCCATTCCATTCATTGCATTCCATTCCATTCCATTCCATTCCATTCCATTCCATTCCATTCCTTTCTACTCGGGTTCATTCCATTCCATTCCATTCCATTCCATTCCGTTCTACTCGGGTCCATTCCATTCCATTCCATTCCATAACTTTCTTCTCGGTTTGATTCCATTCTATTCCATTCCATTCCATTCGATTCCATTCGATTCCATTCGATTCCATTCCATCCCATTCTATTCCATTCCATTCCATTGAATTCCATTCCATTCCATTCCATTCCATTCCATTCCATTCCATTCCACTCCGTTCTACTCGGGTTGATTCCATTCCATTCCATTCCATTCCATTCCATTCCATTCCATTCCATTCCATTCCATTCCATTCCATTCCATTCCATTCCATTCCATTCCATTGCATTCCATTCCATTCCAATCCATTCCATTCTACTCGGGTTGATTCCATTCCATTCCATTCCATTCCAATCCTTTCCCTTCCATTCCATTCCATTCGGTTCCATTCCATTCCTTGCGATTCCATTCCATTTCACTCCATTCCATTCCATTCCGTTCCGTTCCATTCCGTTCCATTCCGTTCAATTCCATTCCGTTCTACTCGGGTTGATTCCATTCTATTCAACTCCATTCCATTCGATTCCATTCGATTCCTTCGATTCCATTCCATTCCATTCCATTCCATTCAATTCCATTCCATTCCATTCCATTTCATTCCATTCCATTGAATTCCATTCCATTCCATTCCATTCCATTCCAATCCATTCCATTCTACTCGGGTTGATTCCATTCCATTCTATTCCATTCCATTCCATTCCATTCGATTAGATTCCATTCGATTCCATTCCATTCCATCCCATTCCATTCGATTCCATTCCATTCCATTCTATTCCATTCCATTCCATTCCATTCCATTCCATTCCATTCCATTCCATTCCATTCCATTCCATGCCATTCCATTCGATTCCATTCCATTCCATTCCATTCCATTCGATTAGATTCCATTCGATTCCATTCGATTCCATTCCATTCCATTCCATTCCATTCCATTCCATTCCATTCGATTCCATTCCATTCCATTCTATTCCATTCCATTCCATTCCATTCCATTCTATTCCATTCCATTCCATTCCATTCCATTCCATTCAATTCCATTCCATTCCATTCCATTCCATTGCATTCCATTCCATTCGATTCCATTCGATTCCATTCCATTTCACTCCATTCCATTCCGTTCCGTTCCGTTCCGTTCCATTCCGTTCCATTCTATTCGGGTTCATTCCATTCTATTCCACTCCATTCCATTCAATTCCATACGATTCCATTCGATTCCATTCCATTCCATTCCTTTCCATTCCATTCCATTCCATTCCATTCCATTCCCTTCCATTCTATTCTATTGAATTCCATTCCATTCCATTCCATTCCATTCCTATCCATTCCATTCTACTCGGGTTGATTCCATTCCATTCCATTCCATTCCATTCCATTCCATTCCATTCCATTCCATTCCATTCCATTCCATTCCATTCCATTCCGTTCTACTCGGGTTCATTCCATTCCATTCCATTCCATTCCATTCCATTCCATTCCATTCCATTCCATTCCATTCCATTCCGTTCTACTCGGGTCCATTCCATTCCATTCCATTCCATAACTTTCTTCTCGGGTTGATTCCATTCTATTCCATTGCATTACATTCGATTCCATTCGATTCCATTCGATTCCATTCCATCCCATTCCATTCCATTCCATTCCATTCCATTGAATTCCATTCCATTCCATTCCATTCCATTCCATTGCATTCCATTCCACTCCGTTCTACTCGGGTTGATTCCATTCCATTCCATTCCATTCCATTCCATTCCATTCCATTCCATTCCATTCCATTCCATTGCATTCCATTCCATTCCAATCCATTCCATTCTACTCGGGTTGATTCCATTCCATTCCATTCCATTCCATTCCTTTCCCTTCCATTCCATTCCATTCGGTTCCATTCCATTCCATTCGATTCCATTCCATTTCACTCCATTCCATTCCATTCCGTTCCGTTCCATTCCGTTCCATTCCGTTCAATTCCATTCCGTTCTACTCGGGTTGATTCCATTCTATTCAACTCCATTCCATTCGATTCCATTCGATTCCTTCGATTCCATTCCATTCCATTCCATTCCATTCCATTCCATTCCATTCCATTCCATTTCATTCCATTCCATTTCATTCCATTCCATTCCATTCCATTCCATTCCATTCCATTCCATTCTACTCGGGTTGATTCCATTCCATTCCATTCCATTCCATTCCATTCCATTCGATTAGATTCCATTCGATTCCATTCCATTCCATTCCATTCGATTCCATTCCATTCCATTCCATTCGATTCCATTCCATTCCATTCCATTCCATTCGATTCCATTCCATTCCTTTCCACTCCGTTCTACTCAGGTTCATTCCATTCCATTCCATTCCTTTCCATTCTATTCCATTGAATTCCATTCCATTCCATTCCATTCCATTCCATTCCATTCCATTCCATTCCATTCCGTTCTAATCTGGTTGATTCCATTCCATTCCATTCCATTCCATTCCATTCCATTCGATTCCATTCGATTCCATTCGATTCCATTCCATTCCATTCCATTCCATTCCAATCCATTCCTTTCTACTCGAGTTGATTCCATTCCATTCCATTCCATTCCATTCCATTCCATTCCCTTCCATTCCATTCCATTCGGTTCCATTCGATTCCATTGGATTCCATTCCATTTCACTCCATTCCATTCCATTCCGTTCCGTTCCGTTCCGTTCCATTCCGTTCTATTCGGGTTGATTCCATTCTATCCCACTCCATTCCATTCGATTCCATTCGATTCCATTCGATTCCATTCCATTCCATTCCATTCCATTCCATTCCATTCCATTATGTTCTTTTGAATTCCATTCCATTCCGTTCCATTCCATTCCAATCCATTCCACTCTACTCGGGTTGATTCCATTCCATTCCATTCCATTCCATTCCATTCCATTCCATTCCATTCCATTCCATTCCATTCCATTCCATTCCATTCTACTCGAGTTGATTCCATTCCATTCCATTCCATTCCATTCCATTCCATTCCCTTCCATTCCATTCCATTCGGTTCCATTCTATTCCATTTGATTCCATTCCATTTCACTCCATTCCGTTCCGTTCCGTTCTGTTCCGTTCCGTTCCTTTCCGTTCCGTTCCATTCCATTCCGTTCTACTCGGGTTGATTCCATTCTATTCCACTCCATTCCATTCGATTCCATTCGATTCCATTCGATTCCATTCCATTCCATTCCATTCCAATCCATTCCATTCTACTCGGGTTGATTCCATTCCATTCCATTCCATTCCATTCCATTCCACTCCATTCCATTCCATTCCATTCCATTCCATTCCATTCCATTCCATTCCATTCCATTCCATTCCATTCCATTCCATTCCATTCGGTTCCATTCGATTCCATTCGATTCCATTCCATTTCACTCCATTCCATTCCATTCCGTTCTACTCGGGTTCATTCCATTCCATTCCATTCCATTCCATTCCATTCCATTCCATTCCATTCCATTCCGTTCTACTCGGGTCCATTCCATTCCATTCCATTCCATAACTTTCTTCTCGGTTTGATTCCATTCTATTCCATTCCATTCCATTCGATTCCATTCGATTCCATTCGATTCCATTCCATCCCATTCCATTCCATTCCATTCCATTCCATTGAATTCCATTCCATTCCATTCCATTCCATTCCATTCCACTCCCTTCTACTCGGGTTGATTCCATTCCATTCCATTCCTTTCCATTCCATTCCATTCCATTCCATTCCATTCCATTCCATTCCATTCCATTCCATTCCATTGCATTCCATTCCATTCCAATCCATTCCATTCTACTCGGGTTGATTCCATTCCATTCCATTCCATTCCATTCCTTTCCCTTCCATTCCATTCCATTCGGTTCCATTCCATTCCATTCGATTCCATTCCATTTCACTCCATTCCATTCCATTCCGTTCCGTTCCATTCCGTTCCATTCCGTTCAATTCCATTCCGTTCTACTCGGGTTGATTCCATTCTATTCAACTCCATTCCATTCGATTCCATTCGATTCCTTCGATTCCATTCCATTCCATTCCATTCCATTCCATTCCATTCCATTCCATTTCATTCCATTCCATTGAATTCCATTCCATTCCATTCCATTCCATTCCAATCCATTCCATTCTACTCGGGTTGATTCCATTCCATTCTATTCCATTCCATTCCATTCCATTCGATTAGATTCCATTCGATTCCTTTCCATTCCATCCCATTCCATTCGAATCCATTCCATTCCATTCTATTCCATTCCATTCCATTCCATTCCATTCCATTCCATTCGATTCCATTCCGTGCCATTCCATTCGATTCCATTCCATTCCATTCCATTCCATTCCATTCCATTCGATTAGATTCCATTCGATTCCATTCGATTCCATTCCATTCCATTCCATTCCATTCCATTCCATTCGATTCCATTCCATTCCATTCTATTCCATTCCATTCCATTCGATTCCATTCTATTCCATTCCATTCCATTGCATTCCATTCCATTCAATTCCATTCCATTCCATTCCATTCCATTCCATTCCATTCCATTCGATTCCATTCCATTCCATTCCATTCGATTCCATTCCATTCCATTCCATTCCATTCCATTCCATTCCTTTCCACTCCGTTCTACTCAGGTTCATTCCATTCCATTCCATTCCTTTCCATTCTATTCCATTGAATTCCATTCCATTCCATTCCATTCCATTCTATTCCATTCCATTCCATTCCATTCCATTCCATTCCATTCCGTTCTAATCGGGTTGATTCCATTCCATTCCATTCCATTCCATTCGATTCCATTCGATTGCATTCCGTTCCATTCCATTCCATTCCATTCCATTCCAATCCATTCCTTTCTACTCGGGTTGATTCCGTTCCATTCCATTCCATTCCATTCCATTCCCTTCCATTCCATTCCATTCGGTTCCATTCGATTCCATTGGATTCCATTCCATTTCACTCCATTCCATTCCATTCCGTTCCGTTCCGTTCCGTTCCATTCCGTTCTATTCGGGTTGATTCCATTCTATCCCACTCCATTCCATTCGATTCCATTCCATTCCATTCCATTCTGTTCTATTGAATTCCATTCCATTCCATTCCATTCCATTCCAATCCATTCCACTCTACTCGGGTTGATTCCATTCCATTCCATTCCATTCCATTCCATTCCATTCCATTCTACTCGAGTTGATTCCATTCCATTCCATTCCATTCCATTCCATTCCCTTCCATTCCATTCCATTCGGTTCCATTCTATTCCATTCGATTCCATTCCATTTCACTCCATTCCGTTCCGTTCCGTTCCGTTCCGTTCCTTTCCTTTCCGTTCCGTTCCATTCCATTCTATCTACTCGGGTTGATTCCATTCTATTCCACTCCATTCCATTCGATTCCATTCGATGCCATTCGATTCCATTCCATTCCATTCCATTCCAATCCATTCCTTTCTACTCGGGTTGATTCCATTCCATTCCATTCCACTCCATTCCATTCCATTCCATTCCATTCCATTCCATTCCATTCCATTCCATTCCATTCCATTCCATTCCTTTCTACTCGGGTTGATTCCATTCCATTCCATTCCATTCCATTCTATTCCATTGAATTCCATTCCATTCCATTCCATTCCATTGCATTCCATTCCATTCGATTCCATTCCATTCCATTCCATTCCATTCCATTCCATTCCATTCGATTCCATTCCATTCCATTCCATTCCATTCCATTCCATTCCTTTCCGTTCTACTCGGGTTGATATTCCATTCCATTCCATTCCATTCCATTCTGTTCCATTCCATTTCATTCCATTCCATTCCATTCCATTCGGTTCCATTCGATTCCATTCGATTCCATTCCATTTCACTCCATTCCATTCCGTTCCGTTCCGTTCCGTTCCATTCCGTTCCGTTCTATTCGGGTTCATTCCATTCTATTCCACTCCATTCCATTCAATTCCATTCGATTCCATTCGATGCCATTCCATTCCATTCCTTTCCATTCCATTCCATTCCATTCCATTCCCTTCCATTCTATTCTATTGAATTCCATTCCATTCCATTCCATTCCATTCCTAACCATTCCATTCTACTCGGGTTGATTCCATTCCATTCCATTCCATTCCATTCCATTCCATTCCATTCCATTCCATTCCATTCCGTTCTACTCGGGTTCATTCCATTCCATTCCATTCCATTCCATTCCATTCCATTCCATTCCATTCCATTCCATTCCATTCCGTTCTACTCGGGTCCATTCCATTCCATTCCATTCCATAACTTTCTTCTCGGGTTGATTCCATTCTATTCCATTCCATTCCATTCGATTCCATTCGATTCCATTCGATTCCATTCCATTTCACTCCATTCCATTCCATTCTGTTCCGTTCCGTTCCGTTCCGTTCCATTCTATTCGTGTTGATTCCATTCTATTCCAATCCATCCCATTCGATTCCATTCGATTCGATTCCATTCCATTCCATTCCATTCCATTCCATTAAATTCCAATCCATTCCATTCTACACGGGTTGATTCCATTCCATTCCATTCCATTCCATTCCATTCCATTCCCTTCCATTCCATTCCATTCGGTTCTGCTCGATTCCAATCGATTCCATTCCATTTCACTCCATTCCATTCCATTCCGTTCCGTTCCATTCCGTTCCGTTCTATTCGGGTTGATTCCATTCTATTCCACTCCATTCCATTCGATTCCATTCGATTCCATTCGATTCCATTCCATTCCATTCCATTCCTTTCAATTCTATTCTATTGAATTCCATTCCATTCCATTCCATTCCATTCCAATCCATTCCATTCTACTCGGGTTTTTTCCATTCCATTCCATTCCATTCCATTCCATTCCATTGCATTCCATTCCATTCCATTCCGCTCGGGTTCATTCCATTCCATTCCATTCCATTCTATTCCATTGAATTCCATTCCATTCCATTCCATTCCATTCCATTCCATTCCATTCCATTCCATTCCATTCCATTAAATTCCATTCCATTCCATTCCATTCCATTCCGTTCTACTCGGGTTGATTCTATTCCATTCCATTCCATTCCATTCGATTCCATTCGATTCCATTCGATTCCATTCCGTTCCATTCTATTCCATTCCATTCCATTCCATTCCATTCCATTCCACTCGGGTAGATTCCATTCCATTCCATTCCATTCCATTCCATTCCATTCCATTCCATTCCATTCCATTCCGTTCTACTCGGGTTCATTCCATTCCATTCCATTCCATTACATTCTATTCCTTTGAATTCCATTGCATTCCATTCCAGTCCGTTCCATTCCATTCCATTCCATTCCATTAAGTTCTACTCGGGTTGATTCCATTCCATTCCATTCCATTCCATTCCATTCCATTCCATTCCATTCCATTCCATTCCATTCGATTCCATTCCATTCCATTCCATTCCAATCCATTCGAATCTACTCGGGTTGATTCCATTCCATTCCATTCCATTCCATTACGTTCCATTCCATTCCATTCCATTCGGTTCCATTCGATTCCATTCGATTCCATTCCATTTCAATCCATTCCATTCCATTCCGTTCCGTTTCGTTCCATTCCGTTCGTTCTGTTCTATTCGGGTTGATTCCATTCTCTTCCAATCCATTCCATTCAATTCCATTCGATTCCACTCCATTCCATTCCATTCCATTCCATTCCATTCCATTCCATTCTGTTGAATTCCATTCCATTCAATTCCATTCCATTCCCATCCATTCCTTTATACTCGGGTTGATTCCATTCCACTCCATTCCATTCCATTCCATTCCATTCCATTCTACTCCATTCCATTCCATTCCATTCCATTCCATTCCATTCCATTCCATTCCATTCCATTCGGTTCCATTCGATTCCATTCGATTCCATTCCATTTCACTCCATTCCATTCCGTTCCGTTCCGTTCCGTTCCATTCCGTTCCGTTCTATTCGGGTTCATTCCATTCTATTCCACTCCATTCCATTCAATTCCATTCGATTCCATTCGATTCCATTCCATTCCATTCCATTCCATTCCCTTCCATTCTATTCTATTGAATTCAATTCCATTCCACTCCATTCCATTCCTATCCATTCCATTCTACTCGGGTTGATTCCATTCCAATCCATTCCATTCCATTTAATTCCATTCCATTCCATTCCATTCCATTCCATTCCATTCCATTCCATTCCATTCCATTCCATTCCATTCCGTTCTACACGGGTTCATTCCATTCCATTCCATTCCATTCCATTCCATTCCATTCCATTCCGTTCTACTCGGGTCCATTCCATTCCATTCCATTCCATAACTTTCTTCTCGGGTTGATTCCATTCTATTCCATTCCATTCCATTCGATTCCATTCGATTCCATTCGATTCCATTCCATCCCATTCCATTCCATTCCATTCCATTCCATGGAATTCCATTGAATTCCATTCCATTCCAATCCATTCCATTCTACTCGGGTTGATTCCATTCCATTCCATTCCATTCCATTCCTTTCCCTTCCATTCCATTCCATTCGGTTCCATTCCATTCCATTCGATTCCATTCCATTTCACTCCAATCCATTCCATTCCGTTCCGTTCCATTCCGTTCCATTCCGTTCAATTCCATTCCGTTCTACTCGGGTTGATTCCATTCTATTCAACTCCATTCCATTCGATTCCATTCGATTCCTTCGATTCCATTCCATTCCATTCCATTCCATTCCATTCCATTCCATTCCATTCCATTCCATTCCATTCCATTTCATTCCATTCCATTGAATTCCATTCCATTCCATTCCATTCCATTCCAATCCATTCCATTCTACTCGGGTTGATTCCATTCCATTCTATTCCATTCCATTCCATTCCATTCGATTAGATTCCATTCGATTCCATTCCATTCCATTCCATTCCATTCCATTCCATTCCATTCCATTCCATTGCATTCCATTCCATTCCATTCCATTCCATTTCATTCCATTCCATTGAATTCCATTCCATTCCATTCCATTCCATTCCAATCCATTCCATTCTACTCGGGTTGATTCCATTCCATTCCATTCCATTCCATTCCATTCCATTCGATTCCATTCCATGCCATTCCATTCGATTCCATTCCATTCCATTCCATTCCATTCCATTCGATTAGATTCCATTCGATTCCATTCCATTCCATTCCATTCTATTCCATTCCATTCTATTCGATTCCATTCCATTCCATTCTATTCCATTCCATTCCATTCGATTCCATTCTATTCCATTCCTTTCCATTCCATTCCATTCCATTCAATTCCATTCCATTCCATTCCATTCCATTCCATTCCATTCCATTCCATTCCATTCCATTCGATTCCATTCCATTCCATTCCACTCAATTCCATTCCATTCCATTCCATTCCATTCCATTCCATTCCATTCCTTTCCACTCCGTTCTACTCAGGTTCATTCCATTCCATTCCATTCCTTTCCATTCTATTCCATTGAATTCCATTCCATTCCATTCCATTCTATTCCATTCCATTCCATTCCATTCCATTCCATTCCATTCCATTCCATTCCGTTCTAATCGGGTTGATTCCATTCCATTCCATTCCATTCCATTCCATTCCATTCCATTCCATTCGATTCCATTCGATTCCATTCCGTTCCATTCCATTCCATTCCATTCCATTCCAAACCATTCCTTTCTACTCGGGTTGATTCCATTCCATTCCATTCCATTCCATTCCATTCCCTTCCATTCCATTCCATTCGGTTCCATTCGATTCCATTGGATTCCATTCCATTTCACTCCATTCCATTCCATTCCATTCCGTTCTGTTCCGTTCCATTCCGTTCTATTTGGGTTGATTCCATTCTATCCCACTCCATTCCATTCGATTCCATTCGATTCCATTCGATTCCATTCCATTCCATTCCATTCCATTCCATTCCATTCTGTTCTATTGAATTCCATTCCATTCCATTCCATTCCAATCCATTCCACTATACTCGGGTTGATTCCATTCCATTCCATTCCATTCCATTCCAATCCATTCCACTCTACTCGGGTTGATTCCATTCCATTCCATTCCATTCCATTCCATTCCATTCCATTCCATTCCATTCCATTCTACTCGAGTTGATTCCATTCCATTCCATTCCATTCCATTCCATTCCCTTCCATTCCATTCCATTCGGTTCCATTCTATTCCATTCGATTCCATTCCATTTCACTCCATTCCGTTCCGTTCCGTTCCGTTCCGTTCCTTTCCTTTCCGTTCCGTTCCATTCCATTCTTTCTACTCGGGTTGATTCCATTCTATTCCACTCCATTCCACTCGATTCCATTCGATTCCATTCGATTCCATTCCATTCCATTCCATTCCAATCCATTCCATTCTACTCGGGTTGATTCCATTCCATTCCATTCCATTCCATTCCATTCCTTTCGATTCCATTCCATTTCATTCCATTCCATTCCATTCAATTGCATTCTGTTCCATTCCGTTCTACTCGGGTTCGTTCCATTCCATTCCTATCCATTCCATTCTACTCGGGTTGATTCCATTCCATTCCATTCCATTCCATTCCATTCCATTCCATTCCATTCCATTCCATTCCATTCCATTCCATTCCATTGCGTTCTACTCGGGTTCATTCCATTCGATTCCATTCCATTTCATTCCATTCCATTCCATTCCATTCCGTTCTACTGGGGTCCATTCCATTCCATTCCATTCCACTCGATTCCATTCCATTCCATTCGATTCCATTCCATTCCATTCCAATCCATTCCATTCTACTCGGGTTGATTCCATTCGATTCCATTCCATTCCATTCCATTTCATTCGATTCCATTCGATTCCATTCCATTCCATTCCATTCCAATCCATTCCATTCTACTCGGGTTGATTCCATTCCATTCCATTCCATTCCATTCCATTCCATTCCCTTCCATTCCATTCCATTCGGTTCCATTCGATTCCATTCGATTCCATTCCATTTCACTCCATTCCATTCCATTCTGTTCCGTTCCGTTCCGTTCCGTTCCATTCTATTCGGGTTGATTCCATTCTATTCCAATCCATTCCATTCGATTCCATTCGATTCGATTCCATTCCATTCCATTCCATTCCATTCCATTCCATTCCATTCAATTCCAATCCATTCCTTTCTACACGGGTTGATTCCATTCCATTCCATTCCATTCCATTCCAATCCATTCCATTCCCTTCCATTCCATTCCATTCGGTTCCGTTCGATTCCAATCGATTCCATTGCATTTCACTCCATTCCATTCCATTCCGTTCCGTTCCATTCCGTTCCGTTCTATTCGGGTTGATTCCATTCTATTCCACTCCATTCCATTCGATTCCATTCGATTCCATTCGATTCCATTCCATTCCATTCCATTCAATTCCATTCCTTTCAATTCTATTCTATTGAATTCCATTCCATTCCATTCCATTCCATTCCAATCCATTCCATTCTACTCGGGTTTTTTCCATTCCATTCCATTCCATTCCATTCCATTACATTCCATTCCATTCCATTCCACTCGGGTTCATTCCATTCCATTCCATTCCATTCCATTCTATTCCATTGAATTCTATTCCATTCCATTCCATTCCATTCCATTCCATTCCATTCCATTCCATTAAATTCCATTCCATTCCATTCCATTCCATTCCGTTCTACTCGGTTTGATTCTATTCCATTCCATTCCATTCCATTCGATTCCATTCGATTCCATTCGATTCCATTCCGTTCCATTCCATTCCATTCCATTCCATTCCGTTCCATTCCATTCCACTCGGGTAGATTCCATTCCATTCCATTCCATTCCATTCCATTCCATTCCATTCCATTCCATTCCATTCCATTCCATTCCATTCCATTCCGTTCTACTCGTGTTCATTCCATTCCATTCCATTCCATTCCATTCTATTCCTTTGAATTCCATTCCATTCCATTCCAGTCCGTTCCATTCCATTCCATTCCATTCCATTCCATTCCATTTCTTTCCATTCCATTCCATTCCATTCCGTTCTACTCGCGTTGATTCCATTCCATTCCATTCCATTCCATTCCATTCCATTCCATTCCATTCCATTCCATTCCATTCAATTCGATTCCTGTCGTTTCCATTCGATTCCATTCCATTCCATTCCATTCCATTCCAATCCATTCCATTCTACTCGGGTTGATTCCATTCCATTCCATTCCATTCCATTCCATTCCATTGCCTTCCATTCCATTCCATTCGGTTCCATTCGATTCCATTCGATTCCATTCTATTCCACTCCATTCCATTCTATTCCATTCGATTCCATTCGATTCCATTCCATTCCATTCCATTCCATTCCATTCCATTCCATTCCATTCGATTCCATTAAATTGCATTCCATTCCATTCCATTCCATTCCGTTCTACTCGGGTTGATTCCATTCCATTCCATTCCATTCCAGTCCATTCGATTCCATTCGATTCCATTCGATTCCATTCCATTCCATTCCATTCCATTCCATTCCATTCCAATCCATTCCATTCTACTCGGGTTGATTCCATTCCATTCCATTCCATTCCATTCCATTCCATTCCATTCCATTCCATTCCATTCCATTCGCTTCCATTCCATTCCATTCGTTTCCATTCCATTTCACTCCATTCCATTCCGTTCCGTTCCGTTCCGTTCCTTTCCGTTCTATTCTGGTTCATTCCATTCTATTCCACTCCATTCCACTCAATTCCATTCGATTCCATTCGATTCCATTCCATTCCATTCCATTCCATTCCATTCCATTCCATTCCATTCTATTCTATTGAATTCCATTCCATTCCATTCCATTCCATTCCTATCCATTCCATTCTACTCGGGTTAATTGCATTCCATTCCATTCCATTCCATTCCATTCCATTCCATTCCATTCCATTCCATTCCGTTCTACTCGGGTTCATTCCATTCCATTCCATTCCATTCCATGCCGTTCCATTCCTTTCTACTCAGGTCCTTTCCATTCCATTCCATTCCATTCGATTCCCTTCCGTTCCATTCGATTCCATTCCATTCCATTCCAATCCATTCCATTCTACTCGGGTTGATTCCATTCCATTCCATTCCATTCCATTCCATTGCATTCCATTTAATTCCATTCCATTTCATTCCAGTCCATTCCATTCGATTCCATTCCATTCCATTCCATGTCATTGCATTCCATTCCTTTCCATTCCATTCCATTCCATTCCATAACTTTCTACTCGGGTTGATTCCATTCTATTGCATTCCATTGCATTCGATTCTATTCGATTCCATTCGATTCCATTCCATTCCATTCCATTCCATTCCATTGAATTCCATTCCACTCCATTCCATTCCATTCCATTCCATTCCATTCCTTTCTACTCGGGTTGATTCCATTCCATTCCATTCCATTCCATTCCATTCCAATCCATTCGATTCCATTCGATTCCATTCCATTCCATTCCATTGCATTCCATTACATTCCAATCCATTCCATTCTACTCGGGTTGATTCCATTCCATTCCATTCCATTCCATTCCATTCCTTTCCCTTCCATTCGCTTCCATTCGTTTCCATTCCATTGCATTCGATTCCATTCCATTTCACTCCATTCCATTCCGTTCCGTTCCGTTCCGTTCCGTTCCATTCCGTTCCATTCCATTCCATTCAACTCGTGTTGATTCCAGTCTATTCCACTCCATTCCATTCGATTCCATTCGATTCCATTCGATTCCATTCCATTCCATTCCATTCCATTCCATTCCATTTCATTCTATTCCATTGGATTCCATTCCATTCCATTCCATTCCATTCCAATCCATTCCATTCTACTCGGTTTGATTCCATTCCATTCCATTCCATTCCATTCCATTCCATTCCATTCCATTCCATTCCATTGCATTCCATTCCATTCGATTCCATTCTATTCCATTCCATTCCATTCCATTCCATTCGATTCCATTCGATTCCATTCCATTCCATTCCATTCCATTCAATTCCATTCCATTCCATTCCGTTCTACTCGTGTTCATTCCATTCCATTCCATTCCATTCCATTCTATTCCATTGAATTCCATTCCATTCCATTAAATTCCATTCCATTCCATTCCATTCCATTCCATTCCATTCCATTCCATTCCATTCCTATTTACTCGGGTTGATTCCATTCCATTCCATTCCATTCCATTCTATTCCATTGAATTCCATTCCATTCCATTCCATTCCATTCCATTCCTTTCCATTCCATTCGATTCCATTCGGTTCTACTCGGGTTCATTCCATTCCATTCCATTCCATTCCATTCCATTCCATTCCATTCCATTCCATTCCATTCCATTCCATTCCGTTCTACTCGGGTCCATTCCATTCCATTCCATTCCATTCGATTCCCTTCCATTCCATTCGATTCCATTCCATTCCATTGCAATCCATTCCATTCTACTCGGGTTGATTCCATTCCATTCCATTCCATTCCATTCCATTCCATTCCATTCCATTCCAATCCATAACTTTCTATTCGGGTTGATTCCATTCTATTCCATTCCATTCCGTTCGATTCCATTCGATTCCATTCGATTCCATTCCATCCCATTCCATTCCATTCCATTCCATTCCATTGAATTCCATTCCATTCCATTCCATTCCATTCCATTCCATTCCATTCCATTCCATTCCATTCCGTTCTACTCGGGTTGATTCCATTCCATTCCATTCCATTCCATTCCATTCCATTCCTTTCCATTCGATTCCATTCGATTCCATTCGATTCCATTCGATTCCATTCCATTCCATTCCATTGCATTCCATTCCATTCCAATCCATTCCATGCTACTCGGTTTGATTCCATTCCATTCCATTCCATTCCATTCCTTTCCCTTACATTCCATTCCATTCGGTTCCATTCCATTCCATTAGATTCCATTCCATTTCACTCCATTCCATTCCGTTCCGTTCCGTTCCGTTCCTTTCCATTCCGTTCAATTCCATTCCGTTCTACTCGGGTTGATTCCATTCTATTCCACTCCATTCCATTCGATTCCATTCGATTCCATTCGATTCCATTCCATTCAATTCCATTTCATTCCATTACATTGAATTCCATTCCATTCCATTCCATTCCATTCCAATCCATTCCATTCTACTCGGGTTGATTCCATTCCATTCCATTCCATTCCATTCCATTCCATTCCATTCGATTCCATTCCATTCCATTCTATTCCATTCCATTCCATTCGATTCAATTCCATTCCATTCCATTCCATTCCATTCCATTCCATTCCATTCGATTCCATTCTATTCCACTACATTCCATTCTATTCCATTCGATTCCGTTCGATTCCATTCCATTCCATTCCATTCCATTCCAATCCATTCCATTCGTTTCCATTCCATTCCATCCATTCCATTCCATTCCATTCCATTCGATTCCATTCCATTCCATTCCATTCCATTCCATTCGATTCCATTCCATTCCATTCCATTCCATTCCATTCCATTCCATTCCATTCCTTTCTACTCGGGTTGATTCCATTCCATTCCATTCCATTCCATTCTATTTCATTGAATTCCATTCCATTCCATTCCATTCCATTGCATTCCATTCCATTCCATTCCATTCCATTCCATTCCGTTCTACTCGGGTTGATTCCATTCCATTCCATTCCATTCCATTCCAGTCCATTCGATTCCATTCGATTCCATTCGATTCCATTCCATTCCATTCCATTCCATTCCATTCCATTCCATTCCAATCCATTCCATTCTACTCGGGTTGATTCCATTCCATTCCTTTCCATTCCATTCCATTCCATTCCATTCCATTCCATTCCATTCTACTCGGGATGATTCCATTCCATTCCATTCCATTCCATTCCATTCCATTCCATTGAATTCCATTCCATTCCATTCCATTCCATTCCATTCCATTCCATTCCATTCCACTCCGTTCTACTCAAGTTCATTCCATTCCATTCCATTCCATTCCATTCTATTCCATTGAAATCCATTCCATTCCATTCCATTCTATTCCATTCCATTCCATTCCATTCCATTCCATTCCGTTCTACTCGGGTTGATTTCATTCCATTCCATTCCATTCGATTCCATTCGATTCCATTCCATTCCATTCCATTCCATTCCATTCCATTTCAATCCATTCCATTCTACTCGGGTTGATTCCATTCCATTCCATTCCATTCCATTCCATTCCCTTCCATTCCATTCCATTTGGTTCCTTTCGATTCCATTGGATTCCATTCCATTTCACTCCATTCCATTTCATTCTGTTCCGTTCCGTTCCGTTCCATTCCGTTCTATTCGGGTTGATTCCATTCTATTCCACTCCATTCCATTCGATTCCATTCGATTCCATTCGATTCCATTCCATTCCATTCCATTCTATTCCATTCCATTCCATTCTGTTCTATTGAATTCCATTCCATTCCATTCCATTCCATTCCATTCCAATCCATTCCACTCTACTCGGGTTGATTCCATTCCATTCCATTCCATTCCATTCCATTCCATTCCATTCCATTCCATTCCATTCCATTCCATTCCATTCCATTCTACTCGGGTTGATTCCATTCCATTCCATTCCATTCCATTCCATTCCATTCCATTCCATTCCATTCCATTCCCTTCCATTCCGTTCCATTCGGTTCCATTCGATTCCATTCGATTCCATTCCATTTCACTCCATTCCGTTCCGTTCTGTTCCGTTCCGTTCCGTTCCTTTCCATTCCGTTCCATTCCATTCCGTTCTACTCGGGTTGATTCCATTCTATTCCACTCCATTCCATTCGATTCCATTCGATTCCATTCCATTCCATTCCATTCCATTCCATTCCAATCCATTCCATTCTACTCGGGTTGATTCCATTCCATTCCATTCCATTCCATTCCACTCCATTCCATTCCATTCCATTCCATTCCTTTCGATTCCATTCCATTTCATTCCATTCCATTCCATTCAATTGCATTCTATTCCATTCCGTTCTACTCGGGTTCGTTCCATGCCATTCCATTGCATTCCGTTCTATTCCATTGAATTGCATTCCATTCCATTCCATTCCACTGCATTCCATTCCATTCCATTTCATTCCATTCCATTCCTTTCCATTCCGTTCTACTCGGGTTGATTCCATTCCATTCCATTCCATTCCATTCCACTCCATTGAATTCCATTCCATTCCATTCCATTCCATTCCATTCCATTCCATTCCATTCCATTCCATTCGATTCCATTCGATTCCATTCCATTCCATTCCGTTATATCCCATTCCATTCCAATCCATTCCATTCTACTCGGGTTGATTCCATTCCTTTCCACTCCATTCCATTCGATTCCATTCGATTCCATTCGATTCCATTCCATTTCATTCCATTCCATTCCATTCCATTCCATTCCATTCCATTCCTTTCCCTTCCATTCTATTCTATTGAATTCCATTCCATTCCATTCCATTCCATTCCATTCCATTCCTTTCCATTCCATTCCATTCCATTCCAATCCATTCCATTCTTCTTGGGTTGATTCCATTCCATTCCATTCCATTCCATTCCATTCCCTTCCATTCCATTCCATTTGGTTCCATCCGATTCCATTGGATTCCATTCCATTTCACTCCATTCCATTCCATTCAGTTCCGTTCCGTTCTGTTCTATTCCGTTCTATTCCGGTTGATTCCATTCTATTCCACTCCATTCCATTCGATTCCATTCGATTCCATTCGATTCCATTCCGTTCCATTCCATTCTATTCCATTCCATTCCATTCTGTTCAATTGAATTCCATTCCATTCCATTCCATTCCATTCCATTCCATACCAATCCATTCCACTCTACTCGGGTTGATTCCATTCCATTCCATTCCATTCCATTCCATTCCATTCCATTCCATTCCATTCCATTCCATTCCATTCCATTCTACTCGGGTTGATTCCATTCCATTCCATTCCATTTCATTCCATTCCATTCCATTCCCTTCTATTCCATTCCATTCGGTTCCATTCGATTCCATTCGATTCCATTCCATTTCACTCCATTCCATTCCGTTCTGTTCCGTTCCGTTCCTTTCCATTCCGTTCCATTCCATTCCGTTCTACTCGGGTTGATTCCATTCTATTCCACTCCATTCCATTCGATTCCATTCGATTCCATTCGATTCCATTCCATTCCATTCCATTCCAATCCATTCCATTCTACTCGGGTTGATTCCATTCCATTCCATTCCATTCCATTCCACTCGTTTCCATTCCATTCCATTCCATTCCATTCCATTCCTTTCGATTCCATTCCATTTCATTCCATTCCATTCCATTCAATTGCATTCTATTCCATTCCGTTCTACTCGGGTTCGTTCCATTCCATTCCATTGCATTCCATTCTATTCCATTGAATTCCATTCCATTCCATTCCGTTCCATTCCATTCCATTCCATTCCATTCCATTCCATTCCATTCCATTCCATTCCTTTCCATTCCATTCCTCTCTACTCGGGTTGATTCCATTCCATTCCATTCCATTCCATTCCATTCCATTCCATTGAATTCCATTCCATTCCATTCCATTCCATTCCATTCCATTCCATTCCATTCCATTCCATTCCATTCCATTCCGTTCTACTCGGGTTGATTCCATTCCATTCCATTCCATTCCATTCCATTCCATTCCATTCGATTCCATTCGATTCCATTCGATTCCATTCCATTCCATTCCATTATATTCCATTCCATTCCAATCCATTCCATTCTACTCGGGTTGATTCCTTTCCATTCCATTCTATTCCATTCCATTCCCTTCCATTCCATTCCTTTCGGTCCCATTCGATTCCATTCGATTCCATTCCATTTCACTCCATTCCATTCCGTTCCGTTCCGTTCCGTTCGGTTCTGTTCCGTTGTATTCGGGTTGATTCCATTCTATTCCACTCCATTCCACTCGATTCCATTCGATTCCATTCGATTCCATTCCATTTCATTCCATTCCATTCCATTCCATTCCATTCCATTCCATTCCCTTCCATTCTATTCTATTGAATTCCATTCCATTCCATTCCATTCCATTCCATTCCTATCCATTCCATTCTACTCGGGTGGATTCCATTCCATTCCATTCCATTCCATTCCATTCCATTCCATTCCATTCCATTCCATTCCATTCCGTTCTACTCGGGTTCGTTCCATTCCATTCCATTCCATTCCATTCCATTCCATTCCATTCCATTCCATTCCATTCCGTTCTACTCGGGTCCATTCCATTACATTCCATTCCATTCCATTACATTACATTTGATTCCATTTGATTCCATTCCATTCCATTCCACTCCATTCCATTCTACTCGGGTGGATTCCATTCCATTCCATTCCATTCCATTCCATTCCATTCCATTCCATTCCATTCCATTCCATTCCATTCCATTCCATTTCATTCCAGTCCATTCCATTCTATTCCATTCCATTCCATTCCATTTCATTGCATTCCATTCCATTCCATTCCATTCCATTCCATTCCATTCCATTCCATTCCATTCCATTCCGTTCTACTCCTGTTGATTCCATTCCATTCCATTCGATTCCATTCGATTCCATTCCATTTCACTCCATTCCCTTCCTTTCCGTTCCATTCCGTTCCGTTCCGTTCCGTTCCGTTCCATTCCATTCCGTTCTACTCGGGTTGATTCCATTCTATTCCACTCCATTCCATTCGATTCCATTCGATCCCATTCGATTCCATTCCATTCCATTCCATTCCATTCCATTCCATTCCATTCCATTCCATTCCATTTCATTCTATTCCATTGAATTCCATTCCATTCCATTCCATTCCAATCCATTCCATTCTACTCCCGTTGATTTCATTCCATTGCATTCCATTCCATTCCATTCCATTCCATTCCATTCCATTCCATTCCATTCCCTTCCATTCCATTCCATTTGGTTCCATCCGATTCCATTGGATTCCATTCCATTTCACTCCATTCCATTCCATTCCGTTCCGTTCCGTTCCGTTCCATTCCGTTCTAT